>NW_012076569.1:0-822 GCF_000956235.1 Wasmannia auropunctata
TATTAATATATTAGTACATTATTAATATATTCCATTTATTTGTCCGATTCGAACGTTGTGTTCTATTTTTCTTTGTGAATCAATGTTGCATAATTAATATATTATAAAGATAACTTACTACTCCTCCATTTCTTTGTGATACTTGTCAACAAAATCAAGAATGTATTCGGCGCCAAGCAGGCCAGAATTATAAACGGCGGCAAAAACGGTCTTGCTGTCCTGTTTTCGAATGCGACTGGTTTCATAACCGGCAATGGCATATTTCAGATACCTACACGAAAATACTAATTAACTCCTGAATAGAATATTATTAATGGCATACATACAATATCTGTGTAATAACTATATTGTATTGCTACTTTCTTCTATCGGAATTATAAATTTGAATATAAGCTACCAAGACTTGTTAAAAAATTACATGTACGTTACTAATGTAAATATTTTATTTCAATTATATATGTAAATCAGTTAAAAAATATTTAAATTATTTCTGTGAATAATCTATTATCTACAATAATGGTGTCATATTAATGAACATTTTTCATTTTGTTATCTCGAAACAATGTTACTTCCGTATATTAAGCAGTAATATTTCATCACATTTTAAGCCTTACTTTTCTAAGATGGTGGTATTTTGACTGCATCCCAAAGCGTTTAGGATCACCATTTGGTCAGTCGGATAATTAGAATTAAAGTATTCCTGCCACAAATATTCCCAGTCATCAGAAGTTCCATGTTTTATGGCTGTGCAGTACGCTGTGGGCCTTGCGTTCGGTTCGATTCTGTCGAATATTAAACAAACATTAGCTGGACTATAATAAA
>NW_012076569.1:842-1783 GCF_000956235.1 Wasmannia auropunctata
TTTTTTTTAATATAAAAATCAGAATTTTTGTAAGATTATAAAAAGAATGTTCTAACGTTTTATAGAATAGATGACCGCAAAAAGCTTGTATTCATATTACATAAAGATAGAGGCTACGTGAATATTGAATTTTATTATATTATCATATATGTATTATGGAAATCGCAATAGAAATGACAAAATGTTTGTATATTCTTACCGGGCAGCAGAATTTGTCCTCCACGCTTTAAATTTCTCTGTGTAAGTCGTTACACATTCCTTATTGTCGAGCTTACAAAGCCAATTATTCACATCTCGTCGTAACAGAATCGTTAATCTGTCATCATTTTTGTTATCATCATATTCTAGACGGACGTTTGCATTTTCGATAAGAGACTCGACGTATACCTAGAAATATAAAATAAATAATATTATAAAATTATGTAACAAATTTGTTATTTTTTAAATAATTGAATTTATATAAATGTCTTTGATTTCAAATTGCTTAAATATGTATTTTAATAACTTTATATAAAGAAAATGTTAATTGTAAATTACTCAAAAGACTTTGACAGATAGTTTAGAATTTTTGAATTTTTGTAATTAAAAGATTGAGTCTGTTTTTGTAAATTATATACTTTCATATTACAAATTTGTGTTTTATACATAGTTAATAAGAATAAACCTTAAATAAAGTGTGTTCCATCGATCCAGTAAATCGCTTATTTAGAAATTCCAAACCATTAAATGCTGCTTTATAAGGTAGGTAATCTGTTTCCCTCGGGAGATAATACAATCCATCGAGAACCGTATCATAACTTATATACCCTGCTCTACCCAGATTCAACAGATCGTCTACAATTGCAGCTCTATTTAACACATGAATATTATTCAGATCATCGTATTTCAAGGCATATAAAATGTTTTCCCATCCGCGATTGTTGTAATTTAGACGGTAGAGC
>NW_012076569.1:1803-10549 GCF_000956235.1 Wasmannia auropunctata
TAACTTGCAAGTCCATTGGAGAATTATTTCTCGATTCAATTTGTCTAAAAGTTTCTCAAGTGCGTAATCTTCAAATCCTACTTTATCATACATGTCAGATACTAAATCCAAAAGATATCCATTTAGGTCCTTCAGGAATTGACTGTTGTTTCCAGTACTATGCTGTTCAAATCTCTCATGAACATATGAGAGGCCGTTGAAGAACGCTTTCCAGGGTAAATGATTTTTCTCTTGTTTCAAATATGTCGATGCGCTCATCAGTAATTCGTAATCTACGTAATTAGCGCGAGCCAGGTTGAAGAGATCGTCTATAATTTGCGCGCGATTCAAGACATCGATCTTTTCGAATTCTTTATTATTTAGCTGGTTGATTATTTTCTTCCACGAGAAAGGATCGTAATTAACACGGTAGAAGCCAGTTTGTTTGTAATTTACAATGAACCAATCGTTATTAGAATTAATAATTTTTGTCTGAGGTGTTGATCCTAGCCATGTGACCTCTGAAGTTATATTGTCGTTCAACATGTTGGATTGAACAAATATAGTAATTGGTATCCAGTAAAACTCACTAAACTTAGGCTCATCGTCAGGTTTATTTTTATTTATTAGGAACCGTTCCTGCAACACAACATGTTAAATTGAATTATAAAATAAAAAAAAAATAGATCTAAGAAAAGACCGGAACAACGACATAATAAAATTAAATATAATGTTACCTGAGAAAGCGTTAGTATGGAACTAATGTATGTGGCATTCACGACGGGATATCCCGGTTGATCCGTCCAAGTACTCATGACTTCCTCGACGCTTGCATCTCTATTGAGAATTGGTATTTTTACAAATGACTCGAAACTTTCCCATAAATCCGCGGGACGTGCCGTACTGTACATTCGTTTCGTTAAATAATCACGGAGTGCCGATATGGTAGCGTTTTGGCCGAATGCATTGAACATCATTCGCAAGACACTGGAGGCTAAAATAAACATAAATATTTTAATATTAATATTAATGTATTTAGCAGAATATTGATATCAATAAATATATATGAGTTAATTTAATAATAAAGTAAAGTTTATAATTGTAAACAAAACGTCATTATGATATTAATTGCTTTTGGAATAATAAGTTTAAAATAGTACATTTTTTATAGTAATAACAGATTTAAATTTTGCATAAGTTTTTATACGTTTAGTTATGCATTACGTAGATTCTTAATTATGATTTTTACATACGATATTATACATACATTTCCCGTAAGTGACGTAATCAAAAATATCAGCTATTTCTTCTGGTGTCCTGACACGATTTGTCATTGAGTGTGTTGAAGTCGAAGCATCTTTTGCCAGAGCAGGATGCAGCTCGTAAACCACAAATTGATCCATGAATTTATCTTCTGGGTGTATCTAGGAAAATGCAAATTAAAATTATTGTATTTGTTATTTATAATAATATCTGTATCTTCTTCATTATTTGAAAAATTCAGCTTTGTAATCTTTATATTAAATTGGTACGTTCTTTTAAAAATTTGACAAAACTCTAAAGAGAATTAAAATGAGAGTTGGTTGATTTTACGAATTTTTAAGGAAAAATATTATAAATTAGATTTGTTTCATTTTGAAAAACA
Source organism: Wasmannia auropunctata (assembly GCF_000956235.1). Lineage (NCBI taxonomy): Eukaryota > Metazoa > Arthropoda > Insecta > Hymenoptera > Formicidae > Wasmannia > Wasmannia auropunctata. The sequence goes on from NW_012076569.1 coordinate 3,428, forward strand.
AAGTTTTATTTGTGATTAAATTCATATTTTTCAAAAGTGAAATTATGGCTTCTCTTATATACAAATAGGGATATCAATCATTACGCACCTGCTCAGATATAAACCATTCGAAATATTCCGCGAAACCTTCGTTGAGCCAAATGTAATCCCACCATTCGCAAGTAACGAGATTTCCGAACCACATGTGAGTAAGTTCGTGCGCTATTACGTTGGATACGTATTTTTCGTATGTGGATGTAGTTTCTTTTTTATCAAAGAAAAGTCCGTACTCGCTGAAGGAATCAGATTATTTTTACAGTAAGAGAAACTAGCTATATAAAATCTAAATAGATGACACATACGCATTTCATCGAACATTAAGAAAAAATAATAATATTACCGGAAAGTAGCAAGGCCCCAGTTTTCCATCGCGCCGTTCGAGAAATCTGGAATTCCTATCAAGTCCAGCTTAGGCAAAGGAAAGTCGATGTCGGTAATATTTTCCAACTCGTAAATAACCTGCATGCCAATGATTCGAGCGCGTTCGCCATGTGATGCGACTTCCGGTCTACCCCATACGTTGAGATGTTCGTTATCAGGTTTGGATGTAGATTTAAATTTGGAGACAACAAACGCTACCAGATATGTCGACATATTAACGTTGCTAGTGTAGAATGTGTCCAATACATACTCATCGTTCCTAAATAACAGATAATTGTAATAACATCAAGTTATTGACTTACGTACTATTTACACTCGAAATTGATGCGACGCATAATATTCAAAAATTTGTTAAATATATTTTCATTTATACTTACACTGGAGTTTCTTTTTCCAGTGGCATATTACTCAGTGATTTGTAGTAATTCTTTGGCCTTTGAATGTTAATTGTAAACCTCGACTTAAACGCTGGTTCGTCGAAGCAGGGGAAAGCTTGTCTAGCATACGTAGGCTCGAATTGTGTTGTAGCTAGCCAGCTGTGAAAGAACAGACATATCAAATATTAATAAACTGATGTAATTAAATATATTATTATTTTCGCGCATTAACATTTATAATGAGTTAAAGTTAATGAGAGTTTAATTAGAAAGTTGAAAAGTGAAACTACAAAATCACCTTTATTTTTTTTTTAGTAAATTATATCAAGATATTATGTATTATTTATTATTAAATATTATAATGAATGTTATACTAACTGTTGCACTCCGTTGTCGAGATATGAACTACGATAGAATCCGTTCATATCGTCATTAAGAGTCCCGTTAAAATCGATTTCCGCTATTATCTCCTCATTCGCATGTACATAGTTGGACAAATATATCCTTAGTTGTTGCGGGATATGAGTCGTATAATTTACCAACTGTATTTCTGCGCCATTTCTGAAGACTTTGACATTTAAGATATCGAGTTTGTGAGAATTGAGAGCTATCAACGGCGTATTTTCCCGAACTTCCATGTGTATTTTCACTTTTCCTTCAAAGGTGCCTTCTTCCATGTGAGGTGTGAGATGTATGTCATACAGTCTCGGCTCAAGCGCTTTCGGCAAGCGGTGCGTATTGCTCAAAAATAGATTGTCCAATGTTTCAAAAACTACCGGCGCTTTAGTGTCGTACCAATCGAATTCATATTTCGCCGTTGCCAAATAGGAATCGACGTATCTTTTGAATTCTGGTTCTTTGTCAACCAGCCACTCGAGTAATCCTTGATACTGCCAATCAAAAAGATAAATTTTATTAAACAGATATTGGTTAATTAATTGTCAAAAATTCTAAACAATAGTTTGCGTTTTATTAAAATTAGAATATATGTATGACAGATTACCTTTTCAAAGAGATCATTGGTGGATAATCTGCTTGCCAAAGCGCTCACTATATTTGCGATTTTTGTGTAATCATTATAACTGTAATCGAAAATTATATGTTATGTTGCGTTCTTAGGCATTTTTTTTTATTGTTATGCAAAGTTACTTACTGTCGCTGCAATAGATTATCGTAATATTTTTCAATCACTTCCATCACGACTTCAACGCCAATTAAACTTGCATCGTAAACGCTTGAGAATACTTTTGCGCTATCTTGGTACCGTATATTCGAATTCGGTGTGATTGCTTCTTGCAATAATCTTAATTTAATATAAAAAACGTTATTATTAATGCAATTAATCTAGCATTGCAATTATTTTTCAAACTACTTAATAAATTGTTCGTTTCTTGCAGTTATTAAAAGGGCATCAAACGTATAAGTATTAAAAAATTTGTGGAATAAGTTATTGCATCTTTGTAATTTCCAACGTATGATATTATATTATTATTTATATTTGATAGAATTTTAAGATTAATAAATGTAATTTATGGATGACAATCAATTATTTTTGTTGATTGCTCGATACAGACGATAATATGATTATGCATACTCACGTTTCTAAAACAACTTTGTTCTCTGAACAAGCCAACGAATTAAGAATTACAAGTTTATCTGTGTTCACATTACTACTCAAATATTCTTTCCAGAGAAATTTGTAGCTATAATCTGTCTTATCCTTTCTCATGGCTGTACAGTAAACGACGTCGCGGTAATTCGGAGGTATTCTGTTAAAAAATCAATAATTTAAATCTCGTTGATATGATATTACATATATCTCATCTTTATTTATTATATCTGTATTTTTTTCTATACCTACTTTTCATACAATTACACATGAGCTTGATTATGTAACTCTACATACATTATGCCTTATGCTAACAAACATAACAAAAAACACATTTTATTATTTGAACTTACGTTTTCGAATGTTGTTTCTCTTGGAAATATTCTAGAGCCGTGAATATACAACGATCGATACCTAATTTACAGGCCCAATTGCGAGTATGTTTTCTTAACATCATAGTCAGATCGTCGTCTATTTCCTTATCATCCCCAAAGCCTCCTAAATTTCCCAAAATTTTGTCTACTAACGATGTTAACCAATTCTGAAAAAGTCATACATATATTAATCTTTTTCTGTAAAATTATTTACAGAAGTTTTTATAAAAATAAATCTAAAGAAAACAAAATAATAATTAGAAAGCTTAAATCAGATTTGTAACTTAAAATAGAATTTTATATAAAAATATGTTAATAAAATATACACAATCGAGAAATTTCATTTAAGTTGAAAGAAAAAGAGAAGCTTGGGAGCTATTAATAAATTTAAAATTCTAAAATAAATAAATTCTTTTCATATAATTCTTGTGTGCTTTATATATAAATTATAATAAATACAAATAAATTAAAACAAAGATATAGATTATATAAAAAAATCTATAAAAATTTCAGTAATTATCATATTTTAGTAATAAATTAAAAGAAAATGTAAGCAAATTTAATTTATAATTTATATAAAATATATTAATTATAATACATATAAATTTATACATAAATGTAATATACGTACTTTGTATAAGCCTTCAATATCGCGTCCCGTAAAACGATTGTTCAAATAGGGCAGATTATTGAAGAACGCAATCCAGGGATAATAACTAGTTTCTTGTTTTAAATACATTGTAGCGGATATGGCAATTTTGTAATCAATGTAGCCTGCTCTTGCAAGATTCATAAGATCATCAATTAATGCTGCGCGATTGATTTCGTCAATTGTTTCAAAATTCTCATTTTTAAGATAATCAATCAGCTCCATCCAATGTTCTTTTTTGTAATTTACACGATAAAAACCTGGAAACAAATGTGTATATCTTTGTAAATGCAAAAATTTTAAAATGACGAATATCATCGAATAGTGCGTAAAAATGAGAAATAATTAACAATATTGAAATTTTGCTAATTGTTATATTTATTGTTCTTTCTGATTCGTGCCAATTTATAATTTGCTTCGCTTAATTACCTGATTGCTGCTTGTTGAAGATTAAAAGTGAGTTGGGTAACGGGTTTAGTACTCTTGTTATTCTATGTTTCATCCATAATTTCGGCGTGGTATCAGAGTCTTTTGAACTATTCTGAACTGATGTCCATGTGATTGGAATGTAGTACCACATAGTAGTATCAGAATTATCTTCTTCTTTTTTAAGGAAGAAACGTTTCTGATTCATAACTATAAATGTATTTGAAACGTGGACATTGACGATGGGATAGCCAGGCTGAATTGTCCATGTGTCTAAGATGACTTTAATATCTTCTTTCAGTCCCTTCTCATTTATCTGTTGTTGAAGTGAGTCATACAAGTGGTCGGGCTCGGTAGAGTTGTATTGTCTAAGAAATTAATTAAAAAGTGATAAATACTTTAATTTGGCAGTTAAGATAATTATACAATTAATTAGAAATGTACAAATATTAATTACATTTTATAATTGCCAAATAAATATTTATAGCTGTATTTATCTATGTTCGAATAACAGTTAATCCAGTAAACAATTATTAATTATAATTAGAAAAGGTCCTATTCGTTAAAAAGAATATTTGTGATAAGAAAAACATTATTGTCCCATACCCTTTGCTGAGATAATCAGTTAATGCTTTATCCAATACATCGGTACCAAATGTTTTCTCGACCATTCTTAATATGCTACCACCTTTGGCATATGTGATTGTGTCAAATATACTTCGAATTTGTTCAGGGGATGCTACATCGTGACTCAGGGCATGTGCAGATTTGGAACTATCTGCCTTGAAAGCAGAATGTACTTGGTCCACTACAAACTGCGATTCCGACGTCGTGTCATTAAATACCTAAAATGCAAGTAGTAAATTTATTATTTAAGAAAATCTTTATCGTTTAAACATAATGCAGTATTCTCATTTTACTAAAGATTTAAATTTCACGAGATTTTCCATAAATCGGCATTATATGTTTTAATTACGTACACGAGCAGGAGCGCGATACTCGAAGTATCGAGCGAATCCCTCGTTCAACCACAAATACTTCCACAACCGAGGACTGACCAAATTTCCGAACCATTGATGGGAGATTTCATGAGCAATCACGTTTCTGATATCCTGCCTGTTTGTGATCGGCGAGTGATTCTCGTCGTATAACATGCTCGATTCCCTGTATGTTAAAAGGCCCCAATTCTCCATTGCGCCTGATCCGAAATCAGGCAGTGCAGCCATAGAAAGCTTTGAGAGCGGATATTTCTGGTTATATCTTTTTTCGAAGAAGCTCATCAATGGCGATATTATGGATAAAGCGTAATCGGTTTGATCGATGGCATTGGTACGTGCATGTACAGACAATGTAGTTCCATCCTGCATTCTTGTGGAGTTAGACTTGAAATCGGAAACAATAAGTGCCACTAAATACGTGGACATTTTTGGTGTCTCATAGAAGGTGTATGTTGTACGATTATCGCTGCAACAATTGTTAAAAAATTATTTTAATCTTTGTGTTTCGATGGAATTTTGTAAGAGTCATGTGTTATAATTTTGTTCTCACAATGGAAAATGCACTTATAATATTTATTGTTAACGCACTGTAATATCTGTTATATTTCAAATATTTATGAAGTTCAAAAAAACATCTTTCAAGCATTTTTCTGTATCAAGATATATTAATATTAATACTGTCAGATTTTTTATTCTTTTGGAGATAAGAAAAAAAAAATAATATAATATTAAAGTAAACGTATTTACGATTGATTAAAAAATTGTGAGAAAGAAAGCTTCGAATTATATTCTCCTTAAGAAATACATTTAAATTTATACGTACCCAATTAGGAGCGCCTGATACACCATATTACTGATGGGCTCGTAATTTGGCGGCACGCTAACTTCAACAGTGAAGGTCGCTTTCATTGCTGGTTCATCGAAGCAAGGGAACATTTTTCTAGCGCCAACGGGTTCCAAGTGCGAGGCAACAAGCCATCTAGTACATCAAACATTTCGCATTCAATCTTTAACGTAGGAATTTTAGTTATAAATAAAAAGGGAATATAGATATATAAGACACTGAAAAATGCTATTTTACACTTTCTATCTCCCTTTAGTTTTGAATTTAATTTTTAATAAAACTGATAATTTAATTTAAGATTCAAGATAGAATTATTGTTGAAGGATTATTGTCAACTGAATTGTAATAAATTGTAATAGTAAATACATTAGGTTTTAGAAATTTTCCTCAGTATTTTTATAAAAGTTCCTTGAAACTGAAAGGATATTCTGAAGAAAGATATTCTGAGAAAGTATTTAATGCTAACTTATATTTGACGCAAATTTAGTGAATACAATAATAATGTTCAACGTTACCTCGTTTCATTGTTCTCGTTTACGTAAGAACTTTTGTAAAAGCCACGAAGCTCTGCCGGATTCAAAGAACTCGTGTATTCGATTTCAATGGTCACTTCCGCGTCTTTGGGTAGTTCTTTTTCAAGATATATCACGAGAAAGTCATATCGCTCTTTGATTTTTGTTTTCAGGACTTTGTTCATAATATTCTTATTTTTCACTTTGAATGTCACATTGTGTCGTTTAATTTCAATTCCCGACCAGTGTAAAACGATCTGGCTTGTCGGATGTTGCTTAACATCGGCTTTGATTGTCACCTTTCCGTCGAAGGTAGCATCTTCATCTTCAAAATAAGGCGTGACGGAAACGATGTAACTTTTAGGAATTATATTCTCGGGTAGGGGAAATTTTGCCTCGTCGTATTTTCGTAATCGTTGAATTATAGATGCCGAATAGGAGTTGAACAGTTCCAATTCATGCTGAGCAATCTTTAAGGAGCGCTCCAGAGATTGTTGAATCGACGTAAAGTCCTCCCTGTGATTATTTATAAGTCTGTCGAATTTGTTTATTGATTCAGTGGTAGTGAGACATTGCGACGTTCCATCGAGGATTGTGGCTATTGTACTTTGTTCTCCGTAGCTAAAAGGAGAGAGAAATGCTTATAAATCAAAGTAAATGATCTTTTTTTATACATATCCAACGAATCTCTTTTAAATAACATTATGCATAGCCAAAAAGAATAAAAAAATACTTTACGGAGTTATGTGTAATACATATTAATATATTAGTACATTATTAATATATCCCATTTATTTGTCCGATTCGAACGTTGTGTTCTATTTTTCTTTGTGAATCAATGTTGCATAATTAATATATTATAAAGATAACTTACTACTCCTCCATTTCTTTGTGATACTTGTCAACAAAATCA
>NW_012076569.1:11305-90046 GCF_000956235.1 Wasmannia auropunctata
AAATTAATGAAGAGAGAGACACAGAGAGAATTTCAATTATTTGAAAGACAATTGTATTTACCTTCACTAAAAGTTTTATCACTCTTATTATTAGTATTGCCGTTTTTTCATGACTTTATATTTTATTTCACTATGTTCGTAATTCCGTACAGATGAGCCAAAGTTTATTGTATCCGTAGTAATACGGCGTCTCAGAATAAATATATCACTTTTCCTAATATTTCAAATCACATTTAAACAAACTAATTTTGATGTAGAAAACGTTGATCACACGTATATCGCGCGAACAGTTGATGTATCCGATTTTCACAGCACAGTTTCTAAGTGAACAATTCGCGCGAACTGTTCTCCCTCGAATGAAAGGTTGTTAAATGCGTTTTGCTTTTCTCTACCGCGAGATTAATATCATCGATATCTTATCACAGGATAGCCAATGACGATGCCATAATTTTTTTCTATAAAATCATGTTATCACGTGTATCTTTGCTTGCACAAAACGTCACGCGCTATAGAACAAATCAATAATTAAAGATCTGAAAAAATATGTACGAGTAACAAGAAGTTATAGATTAGAACTTGAAAGATTTATTAATTGTATCATTATTGTTTGCGGCAAGTTATTCACAAATTTATCTATACTGATAATCTAGATTAATGATAAAGTTTCCGCGTAAATGATATAACTTTATAAAATTACGCCTAACATCTTTAAAACCATTTAAAAAACACTATATAACACTTTATAAAAAAAAGCAATATTTTAATGTAATTAGAAGATTATAATGAATCATTTGGGTAAATAATTTGAATGTATTAACGAAATTATGTGTGTATTAGAATTTAGCAACTACCTTGTTAAAAATAGTAACATTTTTAACAATCACGTTTGAGCAAACATCACGAATCAAATTACGTCATATTCTAATATTAAAATTAAATTCTGTACTTACTAATTGTTATCTTCGAGATAATGAAAGTCTGACAAATAATAGATCTTTTTATTGAATAGAATACACTTGTAACGAAAAGAGTGTCACCACAATGCGCAATATTTGATAGTAAAATATAGCATATTTCTATAATGCTAGAATGTGATTTTTTTGAAGTGTATTTAAACCGTTATTTTATCTTTAGAATATCTATGCCTCTAATTTCGAAGGCCAAACAATGTTTTGTAATAATTATTAAATAAGTTGCGATATTATTAGCGATGATTCATATATTATAGAACAAAGAAATTACTTTATCCATAGTTTTTATAGAATTTATTTTAAATTTATTATATATTAATAATTTCTTGCAAAACTTATGTTTAAACATTATTTTAGTATTTAAAAAATTGAGGATTATAGATGTGCGTTTTATGACCTTTGATCGGAACGACCTTGGACATCAATTATCTTACGTTCTTGGATATCAATCGAATTATGTTTCCTTTTAGATCTTTCGGAAATGATTACGCCGCAGAAAAAAGTATTAAACTTAATATTAATGTTTATTTGATTTTACATGGAAAACATTAATTAATAATTATCGCGATAATGAATTAAATCTTGTTGCAAATCTGATATCTTAAATAACTGAAATCTGGAAGAGCTACGTAAGTTATATTTTTTGTGAAGTCAAATATATAGAACGTAACTTCTTTCTTGAATGAAACTAATAATTTATACGCAATAAATATCTACAATAAAAAATATATTTATATAACAAAAGATATCTTTTTTACAAATTATTGAAATTACAATAGGAATATATTTTATTGTATTATAATTCTATTTTTTAGAATGTACAATTTGTGTAATCTTAATTATAATACAATATGATTTTACTAACCTTTTATCAAAGTTTTCGTAACTATTAATATATAAAAGTCAATCGCTATACCTATTTAGAAAACGTTTCATGTTACAGATTTTATACTTCACAAATCATGGTATTTTATCTTATCTACTCAAAGAGATTGCGTGAAATATTATCGGAATCTATCTATTGTTGAATTTGCGAGCAGATATGTTATAACATTTTTGGAATTATGAATATAAATAACAATTATAAGAACTTAATGCTGATAATGTAATTAAATTAATAATGCTAGTTATGTAATTGATTCATTGAATTATTTAATGTATTTTTATAACTTTACTGCATCATTCAAAATAACATAAAAATAAGAATATTTATACTTTAAAAATTCTATAAAGTATTTTAAATTTTATAATTAAATAGTAAAAATAATGTCAGACAAATTATAAATGTAAAGTATATTTCAATGATATTAATATACAACATACAAGGTATCATTATATTAGAATAATTTTAATTTTTTTTAATAATATATTTACAATATGTATTATATATTTATTAAATGTATATTATATTTGATTATGATTGTTTAACGTATCGATAGATTGTCTGTTTTCCAACGCGCTACGAACTTTCGACAAATCATCTTTCATTTTAGATAACATTGCTATTCTATCATTTAAATGTGGTGGCATATGGATTTTATGTTGTTCAGCGAATGCTTTTATCTGTAACAAATTATTTTTTAATTCCAGATAATCATAAAGAAACATAACATTAAATAATATTATTTACCTTGTTAATTTGATCTTCTCTGAAACTATTCATGATGATGCTCTGTTTTATTACATGAAGAATAAATGCATGATTAAGACTGTAAAATACAAAATTGTTTTAATTATTAAATATTATTAAATATAATAACATTAATATATTTGTATCTTAGAAGATAAATTGTCGGTATAAATTGTCATAAGCAAAAATTATTTATATACTTACATGTGTGATTTGTTTCATTATATTATGCAGTTATATAATTCCATTAGCCAGAATATACAATTTATATAATTTTAATTACAATATAACACAATGTTACTTACTTTTGGTCAAATTTCTCATAATTATTAATAAAATATTCAATTGCTACATCTATATTTGGTAAACGTTCGAGCATGTTATAGAAGATATTGTAATAATTCTCCATATCTTCGGAGAAAGAATTTAAATGTCTTTCTATAATTTGCAAATTCTCCGAACAACCAAGAAACCACGTCTCAGATTTTAATTTTCTCTGTTGTGCTTGCAAGAATTGATTCCAAAAAGACTCATTTGCCTTTATTAGACCAAAGCAATATATCAATTCTTGATTGGGTGATAGTCTAATGTAAAAATTAAAATAAAAATAACTAAAAATAATTCTATTAAAAATTTATATGTTAAGAAGTATTTTTATTTCATTTTTTTTGATAAAATGTAATGCAATTGTAACAAAGATTATTAATATTTAATTAAATTCTTTTAACTTGTTTAATAGATTACAATAATTTATACTATCATTTCGCTTAGTAAAGTAGTCATATTTTGATCAAAATTGATAACTATACAGTGTTAATTTATAAACAGCATATGCAAAATTCACGTTAAATCTATAGATTTAAAATACATATTTAATCGAGAATTAATATACCATTCAAAATTTAACAAAAATTTATAAATAAAAAATTCAATAAATTAAATATTTACAAGCATAATAACTCAAAATTGAGCAATCATAGTTAAATAAATTTATATGTCAAAATTGGGACTGCATAGAAATTGGCATTATATTTGATAAGGTTTAAAAAAAACTTAAATTTTTTCACAGATCTATGTATCTTTTAATAGAACTTACTTGTTTGCGATTGGGTCCTCCATATATGCAAGCAATTTAGCAGTAACTTTTGCTTGACATTCCGAAAGTCCATACATACAATCGTATTTGTACAGATAAGCTCTGACATGTACAGTGAAAGGATCATCATTGGGATTCTCTTCAAAATTAATGTGCTCAAATAGTTTATGCATCAAGTTGGATAAATATGGCTTAAAAGAAGAATATTTTATAAGATTCAGCAAACTTAGAAAATATGTTTTGAAATATCTTATTTTATTTATTTTTTAATAGCTATTTAATTTTTTTAATGGTAGATTTAATTTATAACAATTCATTTTATAGAATCAAAAATTTTTATCTTACTTTTTAAATTTAAGTTTATTAATTTCTCTTAATAATAGACTGTGATATATTTTACCTTAAGGATCGCCGCTCCTTCGGGTAACCGCAAGTAGTCCTTTAAGTACACCTCAAGGTTGCGGAATGCTCTGTACCACGGTGCAGGATCAGTTTCGCGCGACAAATAATTTATAATTTCAACGAAAGTAACAGGGTCAAGTCGTTCAGTCTGCATCATATAGTAAGCGTCGTCGAGGATTTGTGCACGATTCAAAACTGGGACTTTATCGTAGTTGTCAGAATTAAGAAAAGCAGCGATTCTTTTCCAATTGGTTGTATCGTAATTTACACGATAAAATCCTTTTCGTGGGTTAGAAATAAAAATATATGTAAATAATTAATCAGTTAAACAATTCAATGTAATAAAGAAGTAAACAAATGTACACATCAAAATATATTTACCTGTCAGATGCTTATTTGCAATAATCCAGTCGTTAGTGTTCACTCCTTCGATTGTTACATCTTCGTCGTGCGGTTTCAGCCAATGGGTGGCTAACGTGGACGAGAAATCCAAGTTATTTTGCGTCGCAAAATTTAAAGGGATCCACCATGCCTCGTTTCCATTAACATTATGATTGGTTGGCGAGTATTTAAATATTTCTTGCGTTATCTTAATTCGGCCTGTATCGTAATCACGATTGATCGTAACGAGAGGATACCATGCCTGCTCGAACCAAGTGTCCATTACTTCTTTTACTTTAAAATCGTCATGCGGTACATCCGATTCATCGAGAGCGTCTTGTAATGCTTTCCATAAATCGTCTTGTGTAGTACTGTTGTATTCACTACAAATCAATAACACTTATGATGTGCGTGTATTACGAAATTATTGTTATTTTTTACTTCTCTCTAATTGATAATATCATAAATATCTTTTGTCAGATTATAATAAAGATTATAATAAAATAATGACTATTAATTTGTTGTATACTAACTGTGCTTGAAGATATTTTATCAAACCGTTTCGAAACACATCCTCCCTCAAGAAATACGATGCCATTCGCAAAAGAAGAGCAGCTAAAAGAGAAGCAGAATATTTAATAATTTTTAAAAAAAGCAGATTTTATAATATTGAGTAAAATAATGTTACTTTTTTTAACTTCCTTTTTAGTCTAGAATTTATCGTTATAATTTTATTTTGAATAGTTTACTGAAATAAATACAAATTATATACAATATTAGATACACGTATGAACATGTAAAAACTGAATTGACTAAATATTAATAGAAATTAAATTTCTATTACGCGTTGAAATGTAAGTTCTAAGTTATACAATAAGCTTTTCTGTGTTTGTAAAAATATTGTCATAGCAATTTTAACTGTTACTATTAAGTAATCATACCTATAATACAATAGTTACACGTGTTACACGATTATATAAAAATTTCTTACATTTTCTATACGTTTCAATAGAGTATGCCGTATAAACATTTCGGTGACCAGAGATATTTACATGAATCGGCTTAGACCGAATGGAATCTTTGTACAGCACTTGTTGTTCAATATTCACTACCATAAAATCCATCAACCGTTTTTCTTTGAAAAACTGAGAAAGCCGAAACTCATAAAAAAGATAAGTGTACAATGTGACATATTTTGAATACACAATCTGTCAATAGGTACCTTGTCAGTAATGTAGAATTTCAAATAAGTCGATATGCCTTCACTCAACCAAAGATACTTCCACCAAATTGGACTGATTAAATTTCCGAACCATTGATGCGCTAATTCGTGAGTGATTGTCATAGTATCCAACATTTTATTAATCGGATGTGCGCTCTTGTCTTCAAGAAGTATGTTTTGTCTTAAAATTTTTACATACAAATAGATGATACATTAAGAAAGGAAATATATGACGTATCTGTTAGGCTACATAATAGTGTCAGATTATTGTACCGTTAAATAATTGTCAAAAAATATTTTGCGATATCTAGCTCATTACGTGTAATACTCAATTAAGAAATATTTTCTCGCTTTAATTATGTAAATGTTTGTTTGTATAATTTTTTTAGACTTAAGAATTTTCCTTGATATAAGATTCGTTTTTACTTACGCATAAACGATCATACCCCAGTTTTCAGTGGCTCTACTGTCATAATGTGGGACACCAACATGATCCATTTTCGGTACACGAACGGTGCTGTTGGTGAATTTTTCGAGCTCCTGCGTTGCTTTTTCAGCAATGTCGAGAGAATATGCGGCATGAGAAAGAAGATGTTTTGGACCCCATATTTTGATAGTACCGTCCAAATTTGAGACGTAATCGTAATCAGCGATCACAAATCCTAGTAAGTTGGTGGACATAATAGGAGTTGTCTCGAAGTGCGTCCATAATTTTCCGTCGGTTGCATCGACTTCCGATCGCGTAGATGGCATATTCGACAACGCTGTATAATTAGGGTAGTGCTTTATGGAAAATTTAAAGGTCGCTTTCATGGCAGGTTCGTCCCAACACGGGAACGCCTGTCGCGCGAAGGGTGGTTGAAAATGTGTTACTGCCAGCCATCTGGAAATTCATTAGAGTTTGCTTTAATTTATGAAAACGAGATCTGTTTGTGTTGATACAAGTAATTATCGCGAGAAAGCAATAGGTAAACAATTAGCATGTGTTAGATTCTATAATTAGATTTATTAATTAGGTAGACAAAATAATAAAATGTAAAAAAAAAACAGTGATCACAATCGTTTATTATTCTTTCAGTTTTTTTGCTTAATGTTTCCTTATACATATGTATACGTAAATTTTAAAACGTAAAAATTACTAAATTAAAAAAAGATTATCTTTGTCACGTAATAGCAATTAATAAATATCTTATACTTTTTTGAGAATGTTCTTTGTTTCGTATCTATTTTGTCTAGCTATGGCATTAGCATATTATTGATAATTTAAAATTTAAAATCAATTTTTAGAATAATTACTTACACCTTGTTCCCTTCGTTGTCGGTATAAAAACTTCTATAAAATCCGCGCGTCCAAGCGTTAGGAAGTATCACGCCCGTGAAATTAAAATGCAGCGTGTAGATGCCAGGGTCCAGCGACCCCTCGAATCGTAGAGTCAAAATTTGCGTTACCTCATTATATTCATGTTGCTCTAGAACGTGCTCTGATTTAAAATTCACGTCGTTTACGTCTTTGCGAATTATCTTCGTCAACGATTCCTCTATTGTGAGTCGTAAGGCGTGCAATGCGATGGCGCTCGTCGGTTCGCGTACTTCGACATCGATGCTCGTTTCGCCATTAGTGGTGAAATTATTTTCGACAATATGAGGTATTAGTTTTACGTCGTAACGAATGGGCACGACGTGCTTTGGTAGACGAAATTGATTTTCGTCGAAATTTTCCACAGCTTTATATCTCGTCGCTTCATTATTTTGAGGAACGCCTTGGCTAGTGACAAGTAATAGAATTAGTACTAGCAACAGACTCACAACGATTGCCATAACGTAATTACGTAACAAATTATGCACGCTTACTTCTGTAAGACTGATAAAACGATCTTCTTGCACATAATGTTTAAATCGTTACAAAATTTTGTTTGCATACGCTTAGATATGAGAAAACATCTTTAAAGAAATATTATCGCCTGAGTGTTGCTTATAGTTTCATAGGTCATCAATTTCCTGCTGATTTTAATACGCTTTTTTTAAAATGACATTTTTAAGATAGTAACAGAAAGATTCCAAGCATGAAAGAAGAGACTTTCTTGAAAAGACATGATTGCGATTAATATTAATTATTCAAAATAATTATTAAATAATTATTAATAGTGCGAATAGAATATAATTTCAAAAAATAAAAGAAGATTGTAATAATTTAATCTTACACAAAAAGTTAATATGAGATTTTTCAATTAATTTACATTTTCAAATAAATAAAAATATGTTGAATTATTAATTAATATATTTCCACATAGTAACGTCATTTAAAGGAGGACGTTAATATTTCGGCAAACTTCTACGAACGTCATTGAATTGTATTTACAAATCGATGTAACATTTTTATATACTTTTGTATACTTTAATTAAAAAATTGATTTCACTGGAAATCCCAATTGCTTCTTATATTTATTGTTCTTTTATCTATTATCTATATATAATTATATATATAACATGTTTTGCGTTCTGCGGGTAACAAGAATATACTTACTGTGATAATCTCTGCCCTCTATTATAAGTGTAAGTGTAGAATTACATTCAACACGATATAATACTTCTTACCATTTCTTTATATTTTGATAAAGTGATATCTCTTCCGATAACGATGAGCGAGTATAAACGAGTGAAAGAAAAATATAAACTTGATTAGTTAGTAGTGACTTTACGTTTTCTTGTCTTGTAAAACGTGATCAAGTGTTTATTAGAAAAATATATAAATGCGAAAATAGATAAAAATAAGGTAAAATTCTAAAAAATAAATGCGGCTTTTTATTATCATAATTAGATATAAATATATATTAACTTTATTTCTTGATACTCTAAACAGATAATATCTAATTATGTGCATTCAGAAATTAAATAAGTGAAATACTGATTGAAGTAAAATACATTTCTGCAAGATTTGTCTTTGCCTATTTTATAAATGAGATATAAATATATGCCATTCTCATGTAATTATATAATCTTTTGTGTACGCCGACTTATACGTATATACTGTTCATAATACCTTTAGATCAATAATACACATAATATTTTGAATATTATATCTTATATGTATAATTAATAACAAGTGTTTTCAATTATTATCCATCTTATTTTAATAATTTATATGTATTTAAATTTATCTAATTATTTTGCTTATAATTTTTATTGATTCGTCATTGATGAAGTTATTGACGAATTTATGATGTCATATTTGTAAACGAGTTTGAGCTCTTATGTTCTAACCATGTACGAATTTTATTTACTGTCCTCTCTATTAACTCTAAATTTTGCTCTTGAAGTTTCATAATTTGTGGTACTTCCATTCCAAGTTTATCCAGAAGTACTTTCATCTGAAAAGAAGAGTTTTATTATTTTAGCTTATAAAGCATTATTTTATATGTGATTTTATATAAGCCGCAAAAAAATGTATTATATTATTTTTTAAGTATAAATTTCTATATACATGCTCCCTAAATTTTCTGGAGTGACTTTTCACTTTTTCTGTACCTTTTGAATTTGCTTCCTGGATACAACATTCCAACTAATATCATGTAACAAATACGTTGGGTCGTCATCGCTGTAATAAAAAAAATTCAAATTGCATTAACCACACAATTCTGTGATCGAAGGAATGTGCAATTTTCGAATTTTAGGTATGAGATTATTACATAGTTGTGAGTTTATCCCAATGTTTTATAGTAAAATCTATAACTATATCGACGTTTGGAAAATCTCCGCTTAATACAGAATAGATTACGCGATGAATATCATTCTTCGCGAATGGTGTATCTTCCGATATGGTCATATTTAGAAGTCTCTCGATAATAGTCTGATTCTTAGAGTGTCCAAGGCAGTACAATGTTGGTTCAGACATGTTTGTGTACATAAATAGCAGTTTGTTCCAAATAGTTTCATTCGCTTGTTTTATGCCATTACAGAATGTCCATCGTTTCTTGTGAAATGAAGTTCTAAAGCAAAATTTTTAGAAATGATCGTCGTATATTAAAAAAAGAGTACTTTTAATATTACTCAATATTACTTTTAACAAACAAATATTTAATAAGATGAAAATAATTTTTACAAAGCAAATTACTTTAATATACATATATGCATTATTATTTCTGTATGCTATATTTACCTATTTGCGAGTATTGCTGAATCTTTTAAATAATCAATTAATTGAGCGTAGGCCTTACGTAAGCATATAGGATGATCGAAGGCGCATGCGTCCTCAAGAATTGCACTTCTTGTTAATTTTGTAAAATAATCTTCATTCGGGTGATCCTGCGTGCCTACCGTTTCTACTATATGATTCATCAAGTCCAGAATGTACGGCTGTAATTATATAAATTTGATCAGTTTTATAGAATATTTTTTAAATAT
Organism: Wasmannia auropunctata; assembly: GCF_000956235.1. Taxonomy (NCBI): domain Eukaryota; kingdom Metazoa; phylum Arthropoda; class Insecta; order Hymenoptera; family Formicidae; genus Wasmannia; species Wasmannia auropunctata. Next base: position 21,409 of record NW_012076569.1, read on the forward strand.
ATTTGTACTGTAAATGTAATTATAATTGTAGAATATTTTAGAAGTCACAATTACTACAAAAAAATAAGGATGTGCGCTTAAAATAATATTTTCATAAAATAGTTGTTTTTTTTACATACAATAAATAATAGGTTTTAAAACAATTAAAAATTGGTTTTATTCTCAATTTTCTATGTCGTCTGAAACATTTCTTTTATGATTTTTGCACAAAAATTTTATAACATATAAAATCACAACTTACTTTAAGCAATTCACCTCCTCCATTGTAAGCAAAATATTTGGTTGCATCTCCCAAAATTTTAAACAATGAATGCCACACTATGTAATTCGTTTCACGTCGCAAATATTTCGTGACGTCCATGAAAATTTTGGGATCTAATTTATCCGTGAACATAAGGTGAATCGCATCGTTAATTATTCTTGCGCGATTCAGTACGTGTATTTTTGTATAATTCTCAGAATCAAGATAGTCAGCAATTTTTAACCAGTTCATTGTGTCGTAATTCACGCGATAAAAACCTGCAATATCATTTTAATATAGTTCAATTTATATATACATATATATATGAAAAAAATTATTAATTAGAGACATTAATTCAAACACTCAGTATTTCATAATATTATATAATTTATGTATAATATTGAGTATTTTAATTAATGTCTCTAATTAATTTTTTCTGCAATGTAATTAACGTATGTAAAAAATTAGTAATGTTCAATAGATTTATAGAAACGTACTTATATAAGAGTCTTACCAGTTTGTTGAATGTTGACGATGATCCAATCTTGTGGGTCGATACCATCGATTACGAGCTCTTCGGCTTCTGGTGACAACCAATGCGTGGCTAAGGTTGATGAAAAATCCATATTGGTGCGAGTTGCAAAATTTATTGGTACCCACCATTTTCTGTTCGTAGTGTCTGCGCTATTGGTTTTCTTACGTATGCTCATTTTTTCGTACGGTTGAAAATATTCCTGTGTAATCTTTGTCTTTCCAGTATGTTGATCTCTAATTACTGTAATAAGAGGATATCCTTTCTGTTCTATCCAGGTGTCCATTACTTCTCGGATTTTAAATTTGTTCTGAGGTATCGCTAATTCATCAAATGCATCTTGCAAAGCGTTCCATAAATCTTCAGGCTTGGCTACGCCGTACTTGCTAATAATTTATTTTGTACATAAATATTGAGTTTAGATCATCTATTAAAATTTTTATGATAATTTTATGAGATTTTACTATCTAAGAAGCCATAATACATACATAGCATTTTAATGTACAACATATTTTGCACTATGCATATGTTGTGTAATATATTTGTATTATATTATAATTATACGTAATAAAATAATATAAATTTTTGTTATTACAATTTTTATACACGACATTATAAATTTCTGTTATAATATGTAAAACAATTAGCTACATATCATTTTAATGGCTTTAATATTACTAAAATAATGGTAGCTTAATAATCTGATTGAAGATGTATTTTTGTTCCATAAATGTGATCTGTAAATGTATTTTTATATAAAATTGTAATATTTTACTAACTGCTTATCGAGATATTTGAGAAGTCCTGTGTGAAATACAGTCTCGGAGAGGCAATGTGAAAGCATTCGTAAGAGTAGAGAAGCTGAAATAATAATCATATTTTTTAGGAGGAAGGATTTGTAACTTTTTACAAGATGACTTTAAATTAATTTTAAGCAAGCTTTTTTTGTTAATTGAAAAAATATGTTACCTTTTTGATCATCCAGTGGAGAAGATTTGAAATTAATTTCTTGAATAGTATTAGGTTCCAAATTAAGAGGTTGTACGTGTTCAAAACTATCCATAAAAAGTATTGAATTTAGCGTTTTCGTAACTAAAAAATCCGTAATTCGCCAATTTTTATATATCTAAATATAAAAAAAATCTATTTAATTCTATGTATTCATTTAAGTATATTATATTAAAAAATTACAGTATATGTGTTCTAATTTTGCCTTTTCTGTCTTAACATAACAGAAGAAAATCATAAATGTATTTTACAAAAACTGCTACGTATAATAAAACAATGTTAAATTACAATGTTAAAACAATGTTTAATTACGATATAAAATAAAATGCATTTGTGAGTTTTGTTATCAAATTTCTACCTTATCAGCAGTGTAATATTTAAAATATTCAGCAAGTCCTCCATTCATCCATATATGAGTCCACCAGGAAGGACTAACAACATTACCGAACCATTGATGGCTCGATTGATGAATGATATCGTTTGCAATTCTATGCAATGCATCGATTGAATTGTTATCTTCATTGTACAGTATAGTTGCTTCCCTATAGATAGTAATTGTTACATTTGTACGAAATGCATGTAAACATTTTTATAACTATTTTAAAATAATTATTCTAATATATATATATATTATCTGTTGCATTAAAACACGTCATTTTCTATAAATGTGAGGTAAAAATGCATAACATTATCAAAGCGAGAACAAAGAATGTTATCGCAGAATATAATTTGCGATATTGCAAAGTAATACATGTTTACAGCATAAAATATTTCTTTATAAATATTAAGTTAAGAATTTTTAACTGTACGAAATTAATGTAAGGTGATTTAATATATAAATAGATTTTCCAATTCGTTCACGATCGAGATATCACATCGCCCATGTATACAGCAATACTTTATTCTTCGGTGCACGTGTTATTGCTTTTCCACGCACGTACCATGACATTACCTGTAAGTGATAAGCCCCCAACTTTCCATGCCCTTATTGTATCCAATAACGTATCTGTCAGGAAGCGCGACATGATCGATTTTGGCCAGCCGAACGGAACTGTTGGTGTATCGTTTCAATTCGATCGCCGCCTTCTGGGCGACTTCGTGGGCGAAACTCGTCGAGGAAATTACGTTGCCTCTGCTCCAGACGTTGATGGTTCCATCGGAATTGCTTATATTACGAAGATCGAAGATTAGGAAGCTGACTAGGTAGGTCGATATGACGGGCGATTCTTCAAAATGTGTCCACGTCTTTCCGTCGCTCTCGTCGATTTCCGACACCTCGGAAATCGGCATGTTCGAAATGGCCGTGTAATTGCGATGGTGTTTGACGGCGATCTTAAAGGAGGCCTTCAACGCCGGCTCATCCCAGCAGGGAAAAGCAGCACGCGCGTGAGTTGCCATGAAATACGTCCCGGCGAACCATCTGTTGAAATTTCAGATATTGTCTTATTAAAGATAACGAATTTTGTCCGCCGTTCTTATTGACGTTCATCTGTTCATGTTGCTCTTAATATTTATTATATTCTATGCGTAAATGCAGAAATAGATAATAAATGATTTTACACCTACACTGTATCTCCTGCGTCATTGATATAAGAACTTCGGTAAAATCCGTATGACCTGTCGTTCAGTATACCACCAAATTTCAGATATAAAATATAATGTCCAATGGGTAGTTCCTTGTCGAAGCCGAGGGTCAATAATTCGGTCAGATTGTTACTGTCGTACGTGGTAGGAATGTAAAAGTCCAATCCAGTGTTGCTTTTCAAAAAAGTTGCATTTTTGTCAATTATTAGCTTCTTCGTGTGTAGTGTGAGAGTCCTCGACTGGCTTAGAATCTCGATGTGGACGAATACTTCGCCATCGAACGTGAAGTTGTTCGGCGTGAGATGTGGGTTCAATTTGAGATCATAGAATAGCGGTTTTGTGTGATTGGGTAATCGATAATTTATCTCCTTATCGTTCGGATTTGAATCTTGAATGGCAGCGACGTCTATTGCGATGAGTGCAAAGGCGCAGATGCAGATGATTTTGCACGTCAACATTCTGAAAAAATAAAATAATTAGTTTAAGCTTGTCATTGCCGTAAAATTTCTTTCTATTAAAAATTTATAAAAAAGTAGAATAAAGAAAAGTAACTCTCTTATACATCGTCATTATGAATGTATATCACTTGAAAAAAAAAATGCTAATTGCTTACTGGATATCATTTATCACATTCTCAGCTTAGTATATATAATTTGATAAAATTGAATTTTTTTAATTTGTCGTTATATAAAAAAATATTATTTTAAAAAATATTATTGTGTTGAAATATGATAATGATAGATAATAGCCTATTTTAATTGCTTAATATTGCAACAGAACTTACGCACGTGCGGACCTCGTATTCACAGAAACGTAGTTCGCGCTATCACAGAAGCGTCAATGTAATACCGCAAAGTATAACAATAGTAATGTGGAATGTGTCTCTGCGTCAAAACAGCTGACGTGACCGTAGTGTTAATTAAGCGGGTTAGGCGAATTAAGCAATAGCGGTGGGTATCACGTTCAAGGTTGAATTTAGTTTTACATAATTTCCATAAAAGAATAGTAACCTTACAGAGAATGAAAACAATATTAGTTAAAAGTCTGATTAATTAGCATAATAAGTTAGCAAGTCAGACGAGTTAATTAATATGCGATTTTTAGTTTGTGGACATTATAGGTATGCTTGAATGACTGTTGTGTTTTAGAGATACATTGAATCATTATTTGCTTAGTTATAAAAGGCTATTTTCTAAATCAAAATACAAAATATAGAAATTGTAACAAAAGTAACAGTGTCATGATTAAAGATCACATTCAATTGAAATTGGTCAAATAATTTAAAACTTAATTTTTAAAAAAAGACAATTAGAGAATTTTTATATGTAAAATAACAAAACATTTTATGTAGATTTAAGGCAGCATTTATTATTTTTATGTAAAAATGATCTAATTGCATTATTGGATATTTATTGTTAAATTATCTTTTTTTTTCGTACTTACGTTAGATGTTACAGAATCCTATGACGATAGTAGCGATTCTACTAGTCGAGACACTAGCTATTACTTCCCATTTATAGAGCTCTTTGCTATAATTTCCGGAAGCGTTTGACGTTAATAAAGAATAATCTTTTCGAGGAAATAAAACAAGGCAAGTGATTTTACCAAGTATAATTTACAAGTATAATGGCACGGCTTATATATGCATTTCGATATTTGTATTATTAACAGTAATAGTAGTTAATATTGTTGAATATATATCTAAGAACTTTCTAGAAGATTACATTTAAAAAAATATAAGTGGCGTAAGAATGTTAAGAATATTTATAAATAATTCTAAATATTGACAAAATGTTAACTGTACTACAGTAATATTGGTATGACTCAATTTTTTTACGAATATATATTTATACATATACTGAAAAAGTAATAATGTAAAAATTCAATCTTATAGATATCATTGTATTTAATACAATATATTTTATTACACATAGTTTTTATTTAAAATATAATTATACACTGCAATATAAAATACAATATATATGTAGTTAAACATTAAACAAAAAGGATAATATAAAAATTACTCATATACATATATATGCATATATATATATATATATATATATATATATATAATATATATATATACATGTACATATACATATACTTATTAAATATACATTATATAATAAAAGATATTAATATAAAATAATATCTTATAACTTATTGTAACTTAAAAAAGGAGAAACTCTCTAGTAATCTCCAAAATTATAAATCTTAAAGATACAGGTAGATATCTATGTTATATAATTATTCTCCCTTTTGACTCATGGTTCTTCTACAGTTCTATTTTTTTTCATATGTGGTGGTTTGATATATTCATTTGCCAGGTTAGATTTTCGTTCTTCTATTATTTTTTGAATATTTGTGGATGCTACTCCTTTGATATTGTTTTTTACAAAGCCGCTTATCTAAATCAATTACAAATTATTATCCAATGTTATTATTGTAAATTGAAGGGCTTGCTATAACAGTGGTCTAACCCAAATTTTGTAAAAACGGAGAAAACGTAGTTAGTCCACTGTTGTAGCAAGCCCTTCAATTTAGTAACATATTATAAAAATCTAATATAAAAAATATTCTTTAATAAATCATTTTTTAAGCAAAATCAGGTATAATTGGTATTCAACGCATATTGTCCTCAGAAAAAGTTTACAAAATAACGTAATAAATGATAATGCAATATAAAAATATTCCTTTCAATATATAAATTTAATTATTAGTAAAAATATGATGTCTAAGGTAATAAAATTTACCTTGTCAAGTCGTTTATGAGAGTGCACGCTATGAACAATACCTACTAATGTTTGTTCTTTAACCTTCTTTCTGTAAAAGAAATTAAAAGATTTATAATTGATAAATAGAAAACACAATCAATACATATCTATCATTATTAATCTTTTAAGATATTATTACTTAGGAGTTATTTCTTGTAAATTTTCCAACATATAATCAAGTACTTCATCGTTGTCTGAATGTTTTTGAATAATATTTGAAATAATTTCGTTTTGATGTTCCATTATTAAATCATCCGAGACACTTGTATTAACAAAATCGATCAGGATATTAGAATTTTCAGAGCAACCCAAGTACTCCAATGTATCTTCGTCGTTATCGACGTAATACATATCCTTTAATTCATTCCAAGTAGACGCATTGGCTTCCATTATACCATTACAAAACATCCATTCTTTGAAGTCTGCAGACACTCTACATACGTAATAAGAAAAAATTTGTCTGTAGCACTGTGTACCAAATAATTTAATAGCGTTTTCAAACGGGTTTGATTGCTACGAGAGCGATTAATGACGTCACATGCTCTATTTTAGATTTCTGACGAGGAGAGCATGTAATGTTAATGACGTTATTAATCGCTCTCAGAGCGATAAAATCCGTTCCGTCTGAAAACGCTATAACATTATTCTGCGCCATGTGTTAGAAATTTATACGATTACAATAAGATTACCTGTGCATTTCAGGATTTGCAAGAAATTCATTTAATTTAACAGCAGCTATTCTCTTGCATTCAGAGTGACCGAAAGCACACGCCCATTTTAAAATGTTGTATCTCTTAAGCTTTGTAATATCATCGTCTGCAGGATCTTCATCGTATCCTACGTCTTTAATAAGCTCATTCAAAATACGCAGTACGTATTCCTAGACGTATAGTAATTAAATGTTAAATATATGTATTTTTCATTATTAAATATCATATACAAAAATATTTATTGTTAGTAATAATACACGCACATAGGTACTGCTTACCTTAAGATAATAATTTTCTGGAATTCTGTACAAATCTTCCGTAAATTCTAATATATTAAACATAGAATATAATACTACAAAATCTGTTTCCCGCGACAAATAATTTACAAGATCCAGGTATATCTCTATATCAAGTTGATTTGCTATCGTAAGATGATAAGCATCATCAATGATTTGAGCTCGATTAAGCACATGTATTTTTGTGTAATTGTCAGAATTGAGATATGTCGCAATTTTTCGCCAATTCGTATCATCGTAATTAACTCGATAGTATCCTGTTAAAAAATTAATTAATATTACAAATCACATTATTAAATCTCTTCTAGATTTATCAAAAAATGTGTTTGAATATTTTTTTTCTTTTGTTCAAGTCGTATATACAAGTATATAAAATTGTCATAACAGATTTCTAATTATAAAATAAATTATCATTGAATTTTGAATACTTCTGACGAAAATTATGATACGGAAAATAATAACTTTTAATTTGAATCAAGTTATTGCTAAATATATGAGTAAAGTATATTCACCCATTTGCTGCACATTAACTATGATCCAGTCATTTGGATCGACTCCATCAATGCTGATATTTTTATCTTGTGGTCTTAGCCAATGAGTGGGTAGAGTACTGGAGAAATCGGGATTCGTTTGTGTAACATAAGACAAAGGTATCCACCACTTATCGCTATCGATGTGCTCGTCTTCGCTCTCTGATCGAAAATGTTCTTGCGTTAGTATCGTTTCACCGGTGTCGTAGTTTCGGGTCACGCGTACCACAGGGAAATGCCTTTGTTTTAACCAGGTATCCATTACTTCTTTCAATCTGTAGTCATTATGTGGAACTTCTGATTCGTCGAGGGCTATTTGCAAGGCGTTCCATAGGTCATCGGAAGTAGTCGAATTAAACTGGCTATATAACGTAGAATAAACGTGAAAGATAATCCTATACATGTAATTCCTATACATGTATATTCCTATATTATAAAGAAATACTATTACTTACTGTTTATGTAAATATCTAATGATACCGTTCCGAAACACCTTAGGGGTAATAGTATGCTGTAACATGCGCAGTATAGCGGGTGCTGCGGTAATTAACATCATAAAAGTGGTAATTAACATCATAAAGCGTGACTAATACATTAAAATAACATGTATACTATATATGAATTTGCAAACATAACTGATGAAAAAAGAATTTATTTTTGGAATTTAAAGAACGTATGCATTTCTTCATATTCTTGTTGAAGAATTTAATGTATGAATTATAAATAAAAAATGTATGTATACAAATCCGTTTTTTGTTTCTACTTTGTTAATTTACGTTCAGGAATTTGAGAATTCATTTACGTTTACTCAATTTTACCTTTGCCGTAACTGGAATAAGAGAAGAGTGATTGAATTTCTATGGGAGTGTTAACTTCGTATGTAATAGGCTTCATACGCTTCGCAACGTCAATATGTAGAGCTGCTTGTTGAACTTTGACAACAAAGAAATCCATTATTTGCCATTCCTTGAAAATCTGAAAGCATACAGAACTCTAGAAATTTTCAATAAAATTAACAAAATATTAGATTAATATAATATTATTGCTCTACCGATAGAAGAAAAGATTTTAGAAATCTATTTTAAATTTAACCAGTAATTATTTAATAATTTAATAATTTTATTGATATTATCTCTTTTAGCACAAAATGCCGCAATCGGTTCTTTTTATATTTTTATATTCAACTATAAAGTCAAATATAAAGATGCGATATTTCAATCTGTTACTTAATCTACTCGTATCAATCTATATATTTGCCACACAATGATGCTTTTTTCGAATGCACAAGAGCATACGATAAGTTCAATTTAATAACAATATTTAAATTCACCTCATTAAGAATTAATTCTTCGAAGAATGATGCAAATCCCTCGTTTAGCCACACGTGAGACCACCATAACGGACTGACCACATTCCCAAACCATTGATGTGCCATTTCATGTGCTGCTGTCACCGCTACTCTTAGTTTATGCAGTAGTCTATCTGTTTCTTCATTGTACGCAAAGTCGGGTTCGCTAAAAATGATTTTATAACTCAGTTTTTATATATAGTTCCTTTTTGTGAGTATGTGACGAGGTAATTAATGTTTATATATAATTGTTTAAATTAAATTAAAGACTTTTTATGATTTTCATAATTTGCAGTATTTATAATTAGGTATAATTTTTGTTCATTTCTTAATCTGGAATATAACTGTTATATTTTCCTCTTCATTTTATATAGGTATATATTTTTGCATTTACTTTAATATATCGTTTTAAATTCAGTTTTAAATTGGCCGAAAATGTTTAAAACTATTTAGAAAAAATTAAAGATTGAACATAAAAAAGTAAAAATTGCTTTGCAATTAAAGAAAAATCTTAAAGTTATTTTCATAATTTATAAGTATGCAATGTTGAACACTAACATGCAATAATCTAGCAATATAAAACCTCAAAGAATTTTAAATTTATGATGGCAGGAATATATATAACAAGCACAAAGTTTAATAAATTATTCTGTTAATATTTCTCTTAAATTATATGTTGCATTACTAGTAAATAATGAGTCCCCAATTTTCCATGGCACCAGCGGTGAATTCCGGAACCGCTAAATGATCCATTTTCGGAACTTTGTCGGTGCTGTTGGTGTATTCGGTCAATATGTCTCTGGCCTTTTGAGCAACCACCTGTGCGAATTTTGAATGCGGAGCCAATGCTGATCTGCACCACATGTTGAGCGTTTCATCTGCGTTAGGAATACGAACATAATCGGTCACCGCGAACGCCACGAGATAGGTAGACATGATCGGAGTCGTGTCGAAGATCGTCCACATCATGCCGTATCCGTCGTCCAATTTATCCCGTATCGGCATATTTGACACAGCTGTGTAGTTTTGATGATGTCTTATAGCGATAGCGAAAGTGGCTTTTAATGCTGGCTCGTCCCAACATGGGAAAGCTCGTCGCGCCCAGGTTGCCTCGAAATGCGTTGCGGCCAACCACCTATCACATTTCAATGTGACACGCTTTCGATAACGGATAAATTCATCGGTTAACTGTTAAAACGAGAGCGAAATGTTTGGAAAACGTGTAAATGCGGTTTATGAATCGTATTTGAACAATAATATTCCTTTCTTGCAAACTGACATGCATGGTCGTGACATGCCATGCGTCACGATCGATGCTTTCGAATGAAATTTTAGGAGAGCGAACTCACATATGATTCTTTAGAAATTTAATAATCTGATTTTATTGGAAATTATAATGGAGATTGAAATATATGTTATTTTACGCAATATGAAAACGTTTTCAAAAATTAATTCCTCGCCTACAACTAAAATTTATCTTATTTTAGGTTACAGATATTTAGAACAAGATTTTAGATAAAATATTGTATCAAAAATATATAAAAATGATATAAATCTAATAATTATAAATTTAAATAAAAAATTTAATAATACAGTTACTTTTACAAAAAAGGTTTAATTAAAGATAAAGCATTTAAAATATTGTATACATGTAATTGTAAATCTCCGAATATGAATGTCTTATATTAAGTCTTATGTGAATTAAAGGTTTTGACACATTAAGGAAATGGCGAGTGTAATGATAATGAATAGATAATTATTTTTAATAAACACTATTAATAAATGATATAACGAGAAAAATGCGTGATAATTGAAGAGTTTGAAATTGTAATATCTACTTACACTCTCTCTTTTTTCTCATTGAAATATGATGTTCTGAAGAAGCCATGCAACTCGTCGTTTAGAATACCGACGAATTGCATAGATAGATTGTAAATTCCAGGGGGTAGTTCATCATCAAAGTGAAGGGTTAAGATTTCCGTTGTATTGTCATAATTATGCGCCACAGGTGCATAGCTACCGATGTCGCTGCTGATCAATGACGTCGCTGTTTCATTTATCGTCAAATCCAGCGCGTGCAGGCTTAGGTCCCGCGTTGCACGACGGATATCGATGGTGATAAGAGTTTTACCATCAAAGATAAACTTATCCTCCTCGATATATGGTGTCAGCTCGATGTCGTAATGCACTGGCACTACGTTGTCTGGTAAACGGTAATTGACTGCCGCGCTCAAGTCATTCCCTGAATCTCCGTCAACAGGAAGAGCCGTCGCAACGGTGAATATTAGACCGACATTCACTAATATTTTCAGAAACGCCATGCCAACTGTCTTTTCAAATATCTGTATGGACGTTATTTTGTAAGAAAAGGAAAAAAAGCAGTATATTCTAATATCTTTTTTTATCCATTTCCAATTATATATTTCAAGAAATTAATTTTTTTTCTTAAGAAGAGTTTGTATAAATATTATCAATATTAAATTTTACGCAGTTGTTATTTGGATTTGTTTTTAAGTAAAAAGAAGAATACAGAAATTATCTCGGTATTATAAACAAACAGATGTATGTAAAAATTTAAAATAAATGAATAATTTTTTATTTATACATATAATTATAATTTTATTAATCTGATGGACCTTGATGCCCACAAAACTTGTTTTGTTATATGTGTATTATACGGTAGCAAGTTATGGTAAATCCTATGTATATAGAAACGCGCCTATAGATAATGTTGCGCTTATTAAGAATTTGAATATGAATTCCTGATAATTATTGAAGGCCTGGCGAAATGTCGGCGAGATAATTCTCGCGTTGTAATCAGTTTCTCATTGTTGTCAGTGTATACGACGAATATTACCTTTCTGCTCTGTATATTTACGCAAATATAATTGCGGAAATCCTGCGAAACGTTGCGGCGGCTAGATGCACGATAGTAAAGTGCTTCTACTTGTGAAGAAAATCGGCTTTAGTCTTCTTTTTATAACGTTCGGTTTGAATATCTGGTATTCGGTGTGACGATCGGATGTGTGTTCATCCATTGTTATTTCAAACGTGTCTATCGTGACATGAATAATTTACAGGATTGACCTATGTCTCATATTATGAAACGATGAGTTATATCACACATTATAATTTTTAAATATACGGAAGAATATAAATTAAAGAATAACTTGAACTTTTTTCTCATTATTGCGTGTGTTTAATGTAAAAAAAAGCTTTAACACCAAAGCTTATTTTACTATTACGACTATTTTAATGATATTTAATCCGGTAAGATTTTTATGAATATTACTAGCATTTACGTAACAACAATAATTATGCAACGTCTCGTCCGGATGGATACATAATAAATACGCTGTACATAATGCTATAATTATACGCTGTACATTGAGGATTTAGAATCTACTAATTCTTCCCTAATTATACGTACTAAAAACAATTATATTTTTTATTAAGTGTACTTTGCGAAGAATAGGTAAATTATAACAACCAGTGGCGGATCAGAGAGTGGTTTTTTTGGGGGGGGGGGACGGTATGACAAAATGTAAATATTTAATTACTATTGTCGTTAATGTTATTTTTATAATTTTTTATGATTAAAAAACAATTGAGTGAACATTACTTAGTCTTGAATAAATTAGTCTTTGATAATTTTTTTTTTCAATTCATTTAAAACCGACTTTTTCCAATATACAAAATTGTTCGGAGAGCTCTGGGAGGAGAGGCGATCGCCCCCTTCGCCCTCTCCCCTTGTATCCATCGCTACAAGGGGAGCATAACAAAAGGCATGTTTAGAGTAATAAATCGATTACATTGCAAAAAATCTCTTTATAATTTGATAATTTTATCGAAATTAATCTCTTTGTAAAAATCTCAACTCAATTGTCTTTTATATCTGCGAAGTTAGGCATTTGTTAATTTTTAAAAAACAATAATAGTTCCGGTAGCACTTTCCATAGTTCTACCATACCTGATAAATATTAAAAAGTGTTCCGCATTTTTAATACCAAAAAAATAAAAATTAAAAAATAACGTGCTATAACTTCACGGCACATCTCCCTGTACTATATCCCGTCAAATGTTACGACATCTGTCAAGTATTCCCCTTACTAATCCTAAATTAATTTTATAATTATATAACAATTTCAAGACAAAAGTGCAACAATTAATCATTTTTACACAGTTCTGAATATCCATATGGCAGCATGATATTCGATGGAAAGCTGTCCTGCTGACAATTTTCGATTCTTGTAGTTCTGACCTGTTTCGAGTTCTATGCGAATGAATAAAAAAAGTTGTTCCACCTTATATAAACATTTTTAAAACAATTTTTACTTTTGCCACCATTCGATGGAGATGTGTCGTGCTGATAATTGTTGATCATTAAAAGTTGACGAAAAAGATTAACATTTGTATCTTTTCTTTATTTTGATTATAAATAGTCATAATTTAAAAGAGCTATTGTGTAAGTGGTATAAATATAGCAATCAGTATATTTACAATCATACCATGTACACACAATTATTAACTCTATGTTGTGCGTCTTAATTATTTTTCAGCATATTAATTATACAGTGTTAAGTTTCCAGTACATAGGATGAATCTATTTAGTGTTTAATTTATATATAATTTGTTAAATATTACATCATTTAGCTATAATATAATCAGCATTACCAAAAAGGATGTGTTTGACATCTCACAAATTACAACAAACGCGCAATTATAAATTTGTTGTAACTTAAAACTAATATGAGAAATTGGAAAAGTAATGTGTAATACATCTGGCAGGGCCTTCTAATCTCATCTTTTTCCCCTTTACAAAATCAAGTGCGGTAATGTCTCAATAATTGAACATCGTTGGAAGGGTCGGGAAAGTGTTATACTTACATGTCACCGATTTCATCGAGAAAATATGATCAAGTTGAAACTTGAGCAATTAAAGATGTTACATAACGCGACGATGAATTTGACATTTCAATAGAATCGTGTGATTAACAATGAAATAATTAGAAGGAACGTTGCCACAGTAATGGAACTTGCGGAGTCTGGCTTTTCTCCTTCTTTTTGACAAACTTTACAATTATCTGCTAACCACTTTTCAACCTCGCCCTGATAGGTTTGAACCCAGACAAGTCGGACTACCCCTTCGAACAATTGAACATTTTCTGTTTTCTGCAGTAGCCCATGTACAAGTAGTGACAACTAAAATGCGAAAACGGTTGTATTAAAAACTTTTCATCAGTTATCGATATTATTAGTACGCAATATATGGTTAAGGATGACCGATTTCATTTTGGAGACGCAATATTTCACAAAATTGTGGAACATCTAATCCACTCTGAGATAAGATAAAAGCGCACGATCAAGGACGAGATAGAAATGAAATGTTTCGAAGGTTCTAATTACTAAAATTTAGTCACACAAAAGATACGTTATCACGATCTTATATTCACATATGGCGCTTAATCACGCAGCTAAAAAAAGCGTTCAAATTTTGAGACAGTTTTAAATTTAAGGATATAAATTATCTATTGTTAATTTCCGATGGGTAGACAGTAATTTAAATTACGTTGATAAAATTAAATTATACCGCATATGATACGTGCGATAAATGAAAAAAAAACGTCTTCTAATGAATGCCTAATTCTCCTTACTTAAAAATATAATAGATTAAGAAAGAAAATAATGATATATTACCTGTGTATATTGCACCAATGTTACGACTCGGTTGGAAAGATTATTAAGGAGGGCAGCGAGCATCGAGTTATCTTCTTTATCTCTGTGAAGAAATCATTACATTATCAACATTTGTGTTTATCACTATCAAAGTAAGTAATAAAAGGCAACTTACGCCTTTTGGATCTCCCCAATATTCTTGTAGATAAATTCTATGAGAATGTCGAAGGATTCGGCGTTACCCGCAAATATCGAATTCATCGCATCAAAAATATTAACTTCAACTTTGGGCTTCTTCTCAATAGTTAACTTAAGGAATTTCTGGACGATTTTTTCTTTAGGCTCCTTCTCAAGAGTTAACTCAAGGAATTTCTGGACGATTTCCTTGGACGTGGCGCAACCAAGACCGGCCAGTAGATCCGCCTTTTCATCTTTATCTCCGTTATCTTTGTACTTTTCTAGAGCCTTGTTCCACGTTTCCATGTCTGCATTTCGCAATCCGGCACAAATAATTCCCTTTCTCATGTCCGGCGAGAGGCTGGAAATAACACAGCGATTATCACAATTTGTATAGATTAGATACGTAATATCGCATGATGTTAACAAGAAACCTGCATACGCAGAGCACATTTTGTATGTGTGTATCGCGTATACGTATTCTGTTTTGCAGCAAAAATTTTATAAGTTAACAAATATTTTTAAAATAATTTCAGAATAAAACTGCGCGTTTGCATCGTCTCGTTCAACATATTCTATTAAATCGTACGAAATTCATAATAAAAGTAGAAATCTTATTTATTTAGCATCAGGTATAATGCGGTCGTAGATTCACGAAATCTACGGCAAGATTTCGGATTTACCTCGTGTCCTTCTTCTTATCTCCGTCCTCGTCAGCCTGTTTTTTCTCATCCTTCTTGTCATCCAACCAATCTGTGAGTTTCTGTTTAGCGAAGTTCGTGCAATCGTCCAGTCCATATTTACAAGCCGTGTTTAGCGCCAACACTTTGGCGAGTTTATCTACATGCGAACCTTTTTCCCATTCTTTATAGTCGACTGCCGTTGCAAAAGCCGTTATTTTATCAGCGATGTATTTCTGAAATTAAACGACGCATTAGAATAGAATTCGCAAACGTTTCCCTTTTTTTTTCTCTATTAAAACATGCATTTGCGATTACGACATCGCGTATTTCTTCCAATTCAACTTACATGATACTCTGGGTATTTCTTCGTACCCACTAATACGCTGTCCAGATAATCGAATGCTCTGACAGCGGCATACCATGGAATATAATCCTTCTCACCCGACAGATACGTCGTCATCTGCAATGCAATGTCATATTTCACGTATCCTGCACGCGCGAGATTTAACGCATCGTCGATCAGTTGGGCGCGATTAATCGCGTTTATTTTTGCATGATCTTCCGTCGTTAAGGCCGTCGCTAGACGCTGCCAATTTGTATCGTCGTAATTTACACGATAGTATCCTGTAAATAATTTTATTTGATATTTTTGTGACTTTTAATCGATGTCTACGCGACAAATTTGCTCTTACAATCATGACTATGCAAGAGGCACAAGTCACAACTATTATAACACATTAAATTAATCATATTATTTGTTTTTCATCGTTGTATACGAGACGAAATTTTATTGAAAAAGGCAAGTATGTCAAGTAATCAAGTAGATTAACAGATACATGCATCGTTAACAAATGTAATAAATATAAAGATTACAAAACGATCGACATACCTTTTTGATCCTTATTGAAAAGTATCCATAATGTATTGTTCAGTATCTGAAGTGAGGTATCATTCGTTCCTGGTATCATCCAGTGAGATTTTTTCTCTTCGGGCTTAGCTTCTGTTACATAAGTAAGGGGTATGTACCACTGAGTCTTATCCTCTTTCGCCGGTTTCACTAAGAAGAATCGTTCCTGCTTTATGTTAACTACATCAGTTGAGTTCTCTTTCCACGTGACGGTGATGACGGGATATCCAGGTTCGTTTACCCAATTTTGCATAACGTCCGCAATTTCAGTTTCATTGTTCGGCAAATATTTTTCTATTAGTGTATCATTTAATACACTTTGAATAGACTTGAAGAGATCGTTAGAGTCAACTCCTTTCTCCGCGCTAAAAATTAAGAATTTGTATAATTAAAAGGGCTTGCTGCAACAGTGGGCTACAAACCCACTTTTTATAACATTTTATAAAAACGGAGAAAATGTACTTTAAAGTTCATCACTTTAATTCTAAAATTTATTTTCTTCGTTGTTATAAAATATGGGTTTAGCTCACTGTTGCAACAATGCCTTCAATTATTTTATTATCTTCTCGTATGTAATGCTGCAGTTATATATGACTGTGACTTACATTATTCAATTCTTATGTTTATATAATATAAATGTTTAAAAACGTTTCTTTTTTTAATAAATATAAATAATTATAATAAACTCACTGGACAGTTAGATATTGTCTAAGTCCTTCCTGGAAAACTTCATCCGATAAGAATCCTTGCATCATATAAAGAACAGAAGCACCTGCATGAAAATATAAATAACATAAATTTAATAAATTAAAGTAGTGGGTTAATTATTTTTTTGTCAAAAAAAAAAAAGAAACAATTAATTTACCTTTTCTGTAGGCAATGTCGTCGAATAAGCTTCGAATTTGGGTAGAAGTTTGTACGGGGGTTTTAGGCCTTAATGGGCGAGCTTTACTACTTGCATCAACAACAAATGACGATGCTTGGAGATTTTTAACTACAAATTGTTCCATAAGACGCCAATTTTGTTTCTCATACTGCAATTTAAATTAACGTTTTTTTAGTTCAGTTGGTAGTTTCATTACAATAAGTGACATTATAGTTTATATAGTATAAGTTTTTTTTAAATATCGACGGGTTTCTGAATAATTTTAATATAGTAAAATGAATGGCATTGTAAATTGTGTTTTTACTAACTTAAATTTAGACTTGATAGTTATTTCTTAATTCAAAAATTGAAAATATTTGGCTTATTACTTACCATTTTTGGAATAACCTTATCGGTAATATAATATTGAAGAAGGTAGCAAACCCTTCATTTAGCCAGATTTCATTCCACCATTTGCAAGTAACCAAATTACCAAACCATTGATGAGAGAACTCGTGAGCTATTGTTGTCGCTATAGCTTGCTTCTTTTCCGTAGTGGATTTCTCCTTTATGTAGAAAAGTTGAGGTTCTCTGAAAAATAAACAATATATTTTTTTACATATTAATTGTCATTGTAAATTTATGATAATTATTGTAACTTATGTGACTTTTATACTAATTAAAATCAATCCTTGAAGAGATATAATGATCACATTTGTTGTGCATAAAGTTGTGTAAGGCAAAAATTTTTACACATTTTGTATAAAATTAAGTAATTTCAATAAATCGATAAAATAGATTAAATGAATAGATTGTAATAAGTAGATAGAAAATTGATAGATAGATTAGATAAATTGTAAGTTCGAAATATAGCTTTGGACTTTGAATTAATCGTATAACAAGTCAAAATGTCCGTCGAGAAATTTGAACTTTGATCGTTCTTTGATTGATCGATCTCTGTCTGATATTACCTGTACGTCACAAGACCCCAATTTTCCATAGCATCAGCCCCGAAATCTGGAATTGCAATTTGATCCATCTTGGGCGTTCTATCGTAATAATCGATGCTGGTAAATTCCTTTAGCACTTCTAATGTGTTCAATCCGTAGTCGTATGCAAATGTTTTCGCACTCTCCTCTATCGTGGGTTTCGCAAAAACGCTAAAATTATTAGCCTTGTTCTGTAGAGCTGTGAAATCCGAAACTACAAAAGCCACGAGGTAAGTAGACATTTTTGGTGTCTTCATGAAAATGTATTCTCTATCTTTCGTAACGTTTGTATAAAGCATATTCGAAATTGCAGTGTAATTATCAATTTTAGGAACTTTAATTCTAATGGTAAATTGTGCTTTTAATTCCGGTTCGTCCCAACATGGGAAGGCCTGTCTCGCGCTTACTGGTTCAAAGTGAGTCGTTGCAAGCCACCTGTAACATACAATAATTGTATTATTTCAAATTATTTTTTTCCTTATTTTGATGCATTTACAATTGTTAAAATAAAATTATTTGAATTCAAAAAAATATCCATTTTAATTTCAATTTGTCGGTAAAAGATTTGATTCAACATTGTTAAAAAAAATACTACAATATTAATTTTTTTTATCTAAAGACAAATTAATTATTCAACTTTTTGTAATAGAAAATTTACAAAGAAAAACAATTCATTAAATAGGATATTTAAAAGTTTTTTCAATTTACTTAAATTTATAATTAACGGTAACTCTCTGTTTGAATCTAAATCTATTCAATCATTTAAGTTACAATTGACAACATAAGAATTATTTTAAATAATCTTAAGCTAATAATACAAAACTTATATATATATATATATATATATTATATATAATATAAAAATTATAATTTAAATCTTAAACAGATTTAACAAGTTTCTTTTGCAAAAATTTGAGAAGAAATTTAATTGCCTTACTTTGTTTCTCCATCCTTATTCTGGTAAGAACTTCTGTAGAATCCACGTAATTCATCATTTAACGTCCCAGTATAACTCAAAGATAGTATTGCAGTATTTGGTGCAGGAATAGGTTCCATAAAAATGAGTTGTACGAAGTCTCTTCGTGTATCACGCAAAACTTGTATTGGTTGTATTGCTCGTATGTTCTCGCCACCATGTATCAGCGTAATTTTTTTATTTTCGATATCAAGTTCTTTGGAAGCATGGAATGTTATGATATTTGTAGAATTCTTAATATCGAGATTGATTTTAGACCATCCTTCGAAAGTAAAATTTTTATCTTTTTCTGTCCCGGACTCGAAAGTCGGTGTCAATAAAATTTCATATTCAGTAGGTACGACTTCTGACGGTAACCTATAGTCGTCTAATTGTTGCGTAGCTTGAGAAGTCACATGTAATATAGGTTTGCTTGCCCAGCAAGACGCTAGGACAAGCATTAATGGCAGCAAGAATCTCATTATTAACATCGTACCTGTGTAAACGAAAAAATTTTGCGTGAAAATATCGATTTAATTTATTTCCGTTACACAATACAATTAAGACACAATTGCATAATGACAAGGTGCATCTGATAAACAAATAATCTACAAAAAAAATTTAATATTTTATAATAAATATTTAATTATTGATTTTTATTAACTTTGAAATATTTCAATTAATATTTATGTAGTAAAAAAATTTTGAAATTTATAAATAATCTAACATTTATTTCTAATTTGTTTAAAGTAAGAATTTGATAATAATAAAAGAATAATACAAATTTCGAGTCAAATTATATCAAATTTTATAAATTATATGTTGAATGTTATGCGGTTACAAAAAGTATATATAATTTCTCGATAAAAACATATACTTGCATTATAAATTTTTATTTAAAAAACACTATTTGTATTTGTAATAATTAATTATTTTACAAGAGGGGTGCAATCAATGATAATTAACGACGTACCTTAAAACTAAATTAAAGATGGAGAGCCGTGCGGGTTTGATCCCTCGTCCCCGCAGAGACGAGATTTAGTGAAAGACAGCCTGGTCAAAACTTCAGGCCTTATAAGACCGTGACGATAGGATGTGTCGTTAAAAAAGAAATGTCGCTGCCACCTCTAATCTTATCGTCAGGTTCTTTCGGAGCAAGAGGTATTATACTCTTCGAGGAAAGAGAGGTAAGTGGACCATTCCGAACACGACTCGCGAAATTTCCGGGACAGTTTTTTAGCTCTGGCACCGCTGATAACGCGATAACTAAAATACAATGTTATCCGACCAATCGATGGCAGACCCAGTCAGAGATATCACCGAGATCTAATTTTTTTATCATATCTTTCAGGAGGCCGAATGATATACTGCTTAAGCAACATACTGCATTAATTTATAAAGAGTTTTTAATTCTATTATAATTTTTTACTTTTGTATTATAAATTAAATCTTGCTAAGAGCGAAGTTGTATGTTAATCTGGAAATGTCTATATAAATTCCTTATATATATATTTTTATTTTTCTTCTTGGTACTTAAATTTAATAATTATCACGTATTAAGCAAAAATATATATAAGAAAAAAACCTATAAATAATAGTAAGTTGAACTAGAGCACGTAAATTTTAAAGCCGCCTTCTACGATCGAGGCTGGATCTTGGCACCTAATAATATTTTTATATGAATTCTAAATCTATTGTTCAGCCAAAAATTAATGCGCGCCGAATTAATGTCGAACTTGCAATACAATCATAAGTCAAAGCTAATAGTGAGATTACAATTAAATTTATCTTCAATTTTTAATAATATGGATTAAACATCTCAAAATACTACGAAGAAAAGACTAATTTTATTTTCAAAAATTTTTCATATAAGATAATTTATTAAATAAATCTTTAATAGTAATATAATATATAATGTAATATAATATGCTCTTTACAGTTTTTATATAAAAATATACATTCTCTCACGAAGTAAAATTTTATGTTAACCTTTTTTTCTATTATCTACAGTATATTTACGCAGATCAAGATAAAAACTGATTGATCCATTTAGGATATCGTCTGGTAAGCACACAAGCGTCATGATATAGATACGTAAAAAACGTTTAATTTGAACGTAATTCGAAGGTTTTATTATTAATTTTTTCATGTTACGTATGCATCTTTTTAAAATTTAATAAAACACATAAATACAAATGTAAGACATAAGATGTATTAAATATATGTTACATAGGAAAAAGATAGTATCTCTTTATCTAAAGATTTAATCATAAAGTATATCATAAAGTATGTTATAAAAATCTCAAGAAAACGGATGTTTGTAATGAATGGATATCACAAACAATCAATTATCATATATAAAATAAGAACAAAAGATTTACAAAATGTTTATATAAATATTAAGTTTTATCAATTTTTATAAAGAAGAGAACAGAAGCTAGATTAATTGGTCTAAGAAATCTTGATAATTCTATTCTAAACCAATATTGTTGATGTTTCTCAATTAATATTAAAATAATAATTAATTAGTCTTTTTGTAAATATATTTTATAGACTCAATTTCTTTTATAACTGGGGCAGTGCTTGTACAGGATCGATAGAATAAATTTTTAAATGTAATATCTCTTTATTTCCTTGTACATGTATGATAAATCGATTACAGATACAATACATATTAAAATATTTTATATATATATATTAGTTACATGATGTTTTATTATAAAATATTATTACATATTATACAAATATATTACAATATATTAAATAACTAATTAAGTGACAATGCTTTTTCGATTGCAGGTAAAAATTTATTGATCCACTCTAAGGATGAAGTAGAAACGCTTACGGCTTTTCTTGCTGAATTCAACGCTGATCCTAGATCTTCGATGTTATCATCAACAAATGAGCGAAACTATAATATTACAAACATTGTGTTGTTATCTTGTTGATATAATATAATGAATTTTAATAAAATATTCTAAATATCATTAAAATATCATTAAAATAAAACAGAAGTGATATTAAGTTAAATAATACATATAAATTGTACCTTGTTTAATTGGGTTTTTGTAATGATTTTGTCGCCTATAGCAGTGAATATTTTGGTTAAGAAATCTATTCCTCTTCTGTAAAAATAGAGACAAAATGTTGCACGATTTGTTTTGTAAATACGAGAAGTAATATTGCAAACAAATAAACTATACCATTATATATCTTTTTGGTCATATTTAATTAATAAAAAATAAAACAAAAGATTTTAATCGAGTTTAATATTTTTTCACGAAAATCTGTTTTCCGATAAAACTTTTTCAACGGTGCACGTAATCAAGTATTTGCTGTTAAATGAAATAATGTAATAAACAGTACTATCTTGGCTCTCAAAAAGCAAGTTTTAATTGAGAGAATCTGTTGTGTAATAAATAAAATAATTATTGTGTAATAAATAAAATAAGATTTAAAGTATATAATAAAAATATACGAAATATAAAATAAAGAAGATAAGAACGCATGATACATACGATTTAAGAATTGTGCGTAAATTATTACGAATAAAATCAATGACGTAATTAACATTTTCGAGATTGCCGTTCAAAATGGCATTAACTATTGTCATCCTATATTGTTTGCGTAGTTCAAGTCCATACGTTATGGACGTGTTGAGATATCTGAAAGTCAACAAATTCAGTATCTGATCTTAAACGCATTTATTAATGATCCAATTCTTAGAATCCACCTGTCGATTAAACGAGGAGTTTTAGTACATCCGAGTGCACTTAGCAAGAGCTCCTGTTCTGCATGTAAGTCAGTGCGCAGAAACCTGTTCCAAACTGTATGCCAATCGTTATCATCACCTGCGCGAATGCCCACACAATACACGAAACTCTTGAAATTTCCTGGTATTGTGCTGCGTGTATACATAAAATGTACTATTATAAAAATGTGCACTGAGTTAATCGGTTATCTTTCCCTAAGATAAAGCTTAATTCACGAAAATAAGATAAAGTACTATAGAAACATGAGAGGACAGTTGATAAAAACATTCCGCCTTCGAGCCTGTGAGCCTTCGAATATTTGGATCATAGTTAAACTTCAGTTAAAAATATTAATATTGCAAATATGTACAATTGTATTGGTTTCGGAATCCGTTAATGATCGTACCTTTTCTCAGACAAAATCCACGATTTAAATAGAGTCTTTGATGTCTTTAAGCAGTGGATATTATTGACAGAGCACGCAGTAGATAGGATCGATTCGCGATGTAGTTTCGTTATTGAACTGTCCACGGGACTTTCCGTAAAGCTTAATAGACTGTATATTGGTTTAAGTAAGTCATTTGCATAGGTCTGCAAATTATATTGAAGTGTTATTAAAGAAATAAAAATTATCACCAAATTGTGTAGTTTAATAGTTTGTAGTGATAAGAAAAGTTTCTTTACCTAACAAATGATATAATTGGAATTTTAATTTGTAAGGAAACGGAAAATATACAAATGTATGTACCTATTAATTTTATGTCTCTAATATTTTATTCTCTTAAAAAATCTTAAAAGAAATATTTATAAGTTGGAAACAAGAGCATTACGTTAATTTCGTTCATAATAAAGTTATAACATAAAAAATATTGTGACATATTTTCTAAATGATTAGTTAAATTTTGAAACTAAAGTTCGTTGCTTATATAGAAAAATAAACGTTTACCTGAAAGAGTCGTTGTACTCGTGGTGAGCAGGCTAAAATATGATTGAGAAAATTAAAGTTATTTATCGCGGCGACCCACGGCTCGTATTCGGTTTCACGAGTGAGATATGTCGCGAGATCAAATGGAACGGAATAATCCACGTAACCGGCTCTAGCTAAATTAAAAGCGTCATCTAGAAGCGCAGCCCTATTTATCACATGTATTTTTTTGAAATTCTTCAACTTCAAGTGGCGGATAAGCATTTTCCAGTTATTCTTGTCATAATTGACTCTATAATATCCAACTTGCTGAACGTTGAAAATCACCCACGAGTTCGGCTCGACGGAACCGATTATCGTGCTCTTGGCCTGTGGCTTCAACCAGGCAGCCGTAGTAATTCGATCAAATGTGGAATTCGATTCTTCGGTGACGAAGGTCAACGGTATCCACCAACCCGATTTTTCGAGATCTGTTCGCGCTGCTTGACGGTTCAGATAAAATCGTTCTTGCGAGGCAAATAGAGCTTTCGAACTGCAGTTTCGTGTAATAGTCACTAAGGGATACCCTGGCTGATTTGCCCAGAATTCTACGACATCTTTTACAGATATAGCCTTGTGCAATTGCCCTGATCTATTTGATGCGATTTGCAGATGTCGATACAAGTCGAATGGAGTGGCTGCCTGATACGACCTATTAATAAAAATGAATTTTTGTGATAAAAACGATGTTAAATTAACGACAAAAAGTAAAATAATTGTTATTAGTTTGAGAAAATAAAATAATTGCATGGATCACACGACAATAATATTGTGCGTTTATGTTACAAAATTATCGGAATAGGAATTTAAAAAATGTTCCGCGCGTATAACACAGACACCTACATTTCGCGCAAATAATTTTGTAATCCTAATTGAAACGCTGTGCTGCCGATGGCATAATTGATCATACGAATTATGGATGCACCTGAAAACAATATGAGAATATTACACAATATTAGAATTTATTTCAATTATATTATGGTGTATTATATGAATCTTTCAGAAATAGATACATGTATACTATTGATCCTATAAACTAACTATAATAAAAGTAAGTGCAATTTCGCGATTTCGTGTAATTGCTATTTTAATTAAAAATCTGAAAATGTATCACAAACATGGAGAATTGAAATTATAATTAGTATGAAGTTGCCTATGTGTGATTTAAATAAGTAATCATTCGCAAGAATTAATTATCACATGGTCGGAAGATAACTCTATCTGTTTTGCGAGATCGTTACACGTATAGTGATATGATCAGCGGGTTATGCAAGAAAAAGATGACATAGCATTCATAAGTGATCGAATCAGATTTATATGTGGCAAAATTTATATATATCTTTTCATTTCGTTCTATTTAAAAATAATTATAAATTATTTTAAAATTGTTATCAAAAAGGTTTAAAATTTTTACACTTATTAGCGAAAACTATTAAGGTAAATACTATCAAGTTTACGCAATAAAAAATACGGAAATAACTAATTATGCACTCTATACCTTTTTTATAAGAGACAAAATCCAACGTAGCCATAATGCTGTCACGGCTCCCGACCTCTCGACCGTTCAATGTGCGTGTATGATTGTCGGAATCTGCGAGCAGTGTCGGCTGCAGGCAATCTACTACAAATACATTCATCATTCTCAGCTCCGGTTCCGCTAAGGACACGCCGAAGTACTGGAAATACGTGGCGAAGCCTTCCTTCAACCAAACGACGTCCCAGAATACGGGTGTCACCAGATTGCCGAACCAACTGTGAGTGTACTCGTGAGCCATCGTCGACAGTCCGTCCACCGTTTTCCTCGTCGGGGTTCCATCCTCGTGCAACACTACGGACTCCCTGTAAGTGATGAGGCCCCAGTTCTCCATCGCGTTGAAATTGAAATCCGGTATCGCGAATTGATCGACCTTCACCAGCGGGCTCTTCACCAATAACCACGTCTGCAGCGCCGAGTAGACTGCCCGACCGCGATTCAAGGCCATCGATCCGCGAAACTTCATGGAGTCTCTCGTCCACATCTTGAAGTCCTCCGAAATTCTTGATCGTTCCGGGACAAAGTTGTGCACCGTCCATCCGACCAAATATGTGGGCATTCGCGGCGTGCGGCGGAATGTGGTCACACAGTAGATATCATTTCTATAATTTTTGCGGTTACAATAGTGAGATAGTTTGCTTTTCCCGCATATCTTTTGCATATCTTTGCATATGTCCTTTTAATGTGATAAGATTCGAGAAATTATTACTAACTCTATTCGTACAGATTGCACTGGAGTATTACTCGTCGCCTTTTGATCCTTATGGTGGCCAATATGCAATTGGAATTTCGCTTTTAAATACGGCTCGTCCATACAAGGAAACGCGCGACGCGCGTACGTAGGCGAAAATTGAGTTACGCTAATGCGTCTAAAAAATATAGCCGACAGTGTAAAATAAATTAAAATAAGTGTCAAAAATTGTTCTCATTATTATAAATACACAGACTTCTGAATTATAATTACTTTACAACTTTCTATTGATAATAATTAAAGCATAGGAAATTAAGAAATGAAATTAAGAAGAATTTATGATAGTTTTATGTTTAATTAATTTTTATAAGTAACACAAAAAATATTGTATTATTAATCACGTAAATATATTTATATATTTTTATATATTTTTATAACAAACGCGAAAAATATTGTATTATTAATTACATAAATATATATTTAGACATTTGATTTTAAGAAAATCTTAATGGAGTGTCATTTCATGTTCAGCATATCTTTACATAAACTTTTCTTTCCTTTCTGATTTTATTCCGACTACTTGCGTGTAGCTCTAAAACGGCATGTATAACATATAGTTCCTTACTCTCCGAATATTACCTCAGTTTTCCGTCAACTTCGTACAGACTTGCGTAAAAGCCGAATACGTCATTTGCGATGTGTCCTTTAAAGGATACTTCTAATGTGTACTTTGCAGGATCAAGTGCGCGCTCGAGTTTAATCGTAAGCATTTGTGTTTCTTCGTCGTGGGTGTAACGCAAAATCCGAGTCAATCGACCCGATTTATCCGATAAAGATGCATTTGTCTGTATCTTTAATGCGTCCGTGTGCAATACGATGAAATCTGTTTTTTCGAGCACTTGCAGGATGATCCGTACGTGACCGTCGTAA
Source organism: Wasmannia auropunctata (assembly GCF_000956235.1). NCBI lineage: Eukaryota > Metazoa > Arthropoda > Insecta > Hymenoptera > Formicidae > Wasmannia > Wasmannia auropunctata. The sequence continues at coordinate 48,558 of NW_012076569.1, forward strand.
TCCGCATCGATCGGGTGTGTGTAGATCGATAGATTGTAAAATATAGGAATGATTTTTTTGGGTAGGCGATACCGCGCGGAAACGTCGGTCAAATTTTCATTTTTATTCGTGCCATCATACGCAAACGTTAGATTTAAAGCGACAGAAATAATTAGTACAGGTAAGAATAATGAAGCGTGATTAGTCATGATAATCTGTCAGAGAACAGATTTGGTCAATCGATTTTCAGAAATCAAACCTTTAATCAATTTCCTTCGCTTATACGAAGCTCATGCAGAGATATCACTTTATATGTGTATATTATAACATATACATGACAGTGAGATAGATAAAAATTGACGTATGTAATGCACGCATACACACACACATACGCGCCCGGTCGCACATTCGCGCGCGCGTGAATCTAAAGAATATCAGTCCTATTCCTGCTGATACTGTCACAACGTGATATTTTAAATAACTTATTGCGCGATTATAATCCGGAATTAAAAATCCACGAGAGATTTTATTACATAACGCAACGCCCAATAATGTTTACGCTGCGTCGTCGACTTAAGACTATGCGCTATTCGGAATTACTGCGTAGTTGTTATATATATTACTTGTCATTAGCGGTCTCTGTCTCTGTCACACACGCAAAAAAAATGACTTAGCATTATCAGCTAAATATCAGTAGCTATTTCGAACTTTGCTGTCATTGTTGAAAGTTAGCTATGAAAGATAAAACATATTTTTGTTGCAAGATACAATTTTATAAGCTAAAATAAGAAAGCGTACTTTAGTAGGAGTATAGCTAAGAAAGTGGCATACGGAAAAAATAATTTTGCCAAAAAATTTAAAAATTTTGCTGGATGTTCCTCAATAAAATCATCATTTATACATCGTCATAAACGTCATTTCATTCTAGCAATAAATATTTTTTGTTGTATCGCCTGAATTTTAACAACTAATAAATTTAACTTTAGGCAGTAACGATATTAACTGTCCCTATTTTAAAGGCACACATTAGCTGCCACGGCTATATTTCAGTTGCGTTGGCTACTCCTTTCTCTGTGTATACTTGACAGTGAGATAGATAAAAATTGACACATGTAATACACACACACACACATGCATAAGCGCCCGGTCACACATTCGCGCGCGCGTGAATCTAGAGAATATCAGTCCTATTCCTACTGTTACAACGTGATATTTTTAATAACTTATTGCGCGATTAACCCGGAATTAAGAATCCACGGAAGATCTAATTGCACAACGCAACGCCCAACAACGTTTAAGCTGCGTCGCCGACTTTAAGATTATGTGCTATTCAGAATTACTGCGTAGTTGTTATATTATTTGTCATTGACGGTCTGTGTCTCTGTCACAAGTAGATCGTCATCGACTTCGATCAGACATTTAATGAGATAATATTTGCTTCGCTCTCTGGCGCGATGGTGATAACAAAGTTTCAGTGAGAACACAATGGAATATATGCTTACGCTGTATGTGTAATATTGTTAAATATTATATTGACTTGATTTTTATATTAGCGATTTATAAAATAAAAAAAAATGCAAAAGAAAGAGAGGGAGAGAGGAAGATTTATCTATATTAAATGGTTATCTATAAATTGTATGAAATATTTGAGATATTGTCTAGATTACGAAAGTAATCTAGAGAAAATTATTTCCGTTTCTTATCAAATGGAATTCCCGATCAATCTAAAGAATCAACTGATACTCTTTTTTTTAAATTTCTGTCTTATGCGCTTTACTTCTCTAAATTAGATTTGTTACTTTGTGTGTCGATTTATTGATGGGTGTTACTCGCATCATTCCTTGTTCGGTTGAGATGGTGGCTGCTGGTTGGCGACAGTGTTGAGGTTTTAGGCACAACTTGCTGAGATTTGCATATAATTGCCGTAGGCTACATGTCTTGCCTTTAGGCTGCGTTGAGGTTTGCCTACGTTCTATACACCTTGGAATTCTAAGCGAAACCTTAAGTTCGGCCTCTAATTATGACTCGCTTTAGTTATAACTTACTTACAAGTAACATTTAAAAAAGAAAAGTAAAATATTCTGCAGCCCTTGTGATAAAACTAAATAATTAGGATAAAAGTCAATATTAGTTTTTTGATTACGAGAGACAACGCAGAGATTTCTCGCAAATGTTTAAGATTGTTTTGAAACAATATTGTTTTATTCTAATAATAAAATAAATTCTGTAGATAAATATATAGAGACTAGATATAAGTACAAATATGTGTATATGATAACCGCCGTGTTATAATTTAAATCTTTTATTAATCTTAAATTTATTTTGTAAGATATCGCGTAGAAAGGAAAGAGAAAAACTTGAACAGATACATATTAAACAAAATTTGTTTATATCTTCCGTTTTTTAAGTTTTTGTATTATATTCTTTCGTACCTTTTGTTTCTTTGTTCCTTTCTCAATAAAAAAATGTGTTCATATGCTGCAAGTGCAATATAAATGTTTGCACTGACCAATTAAATTTGAATTAATTTAATTGCGTATACGCACACATACGTATGTACATTGCATATGTTTTAACAAATTATATAATTGCATGTGTTTTAACAAATCGAATGTTTGCACTTTTGCAAATGCTCCGTAGAACAAAGACTATGCTTTTACGATAAAGCTCGCACTGATATTTAATCATATCGCTTGTCGATAAAAGAATTATTTTTCAATATTATCTTGATAGTTATAGGCGTTACTTAAACTAACTTGAGTCTCTCGATACAGCGCGATATAATCTGTGCACAAACATTTACTCTGCTTCAAGAATAAGAGAGGGTATACATATAAATAAATCGGTGCTTTATCGGTTCTTTTGATACTTTAATTTCATTTTGAAATTAAAAAAAGAAAAGAATTACTAAGTGTACCAATTTTTTTTTAAACACCCGATACGGTTGGCTTTTAATACGTACGGACGACCACTGGTATAAGTAGTGGAAATGCATTGTAGACTGCGTCAAATGGAGAGTGCCGTATATGTATAATTGAAAGGCTGACACAGCGGATGACTTGAAGGAAGTTGCAGTCATGATTGGCCTGCATAATGAAGAAGCTCGAACGCCATTATACCCGATGGCAAGCTTAAAGTTCCAGCGCCAGCCAGATAGGTACCTCGTGACAATCCTGAAGCGTTGCTCCGTTGAGAAAGCAATCCCTGGGAAAGTTTGTTCGGGTTATCCCGGTCTTCGGTGCGGATAAAACGGTGGACTGCGTATGTGTTTGCATAATTTTCTCCTTTGCAAATTCGTCTCTCGAGAGTTAAGGTACTTTGAAATTGCATCGATGATGCGCGAATGCATAATCCGGTCTCTTCGCGTCGGCATATCGCGATTGTTTTAAATTAATAAAACGAATTAACAACATCACCTCGCGCAATGTTCTCAATACGTTTCAACAGATACGATTATTAGGACACTTGAGCGTCTAATTATAAACATTTAAGAAACATTTTCAGCAGAATTTCGAACATTATGTGTGAGACAACAAGATAAAATTAAAACAGAATATCTGATAACATTTCATAGAACGTTTATAGCAATTTGATTAATCATGCAAGCAATATGTTTCATAAATGAAATTCGTCGAATGGATGAAGGTGCGCTTTAAAATTCAAATACAGTTCAAAATTAAACGATCTTCGAAGTATAATGCTTATTAAACTCACCGATAAATCGAGTTATCATTAGATAATAAATTTTATCGTTCTCTTATCAGATGTCTCACGAAGCAAACTCCAGTATATTTGCGGCTTAAAAATGTATACCGCGCAATAATCTGGTATTGAAGAGTTCTGCGAATCGTTTTATCTCATAATTATATGAGCATCATAAGTCAGATAATAATTACCATTCAAATATTTCTGCATTCAAAAATCAATAAAAATTGATTAACGCGTGATACATTGGTCTTTTTATTTATCGTTATGAGTGCTAATTAATCTTTTATTGCAGGTAAATATATTGTGATAACGTATTTCTTATGTTCTTGGACATGTATGTCTTATTCGATAATTTCTGTTTTGCTGATCTCCTTTCGCAGTATGCCGCGTCAACTTTCCGATAAGATTCGATATTACGACTAAATCACGACTGACCAAACAAGAATTAATTTCCTTGGATTCGTATTATAAAAAGCCAAAATGTCACTCTTTCCGGTTGTCAATAGTATGAAATCGCTAATATCTCTTGAAATAATCTGTTCGCTAGATCTTAATCTATACCATAAATATCTTGATGCGTGTACTTTATGATTCAGACGAAAAAAATAACATGGCAGTTCGATGACGTATATACACATACACGTCTCATCTTGGGAATTCCCGCGTTTCAATTTTATATTCATCTTTGTCTACGATAAAGAAATAATAATATACAGGGTGGAGACTAAGTAATAAAAGATTTTAAGGAATAATTTCTCACACAAATTCAAGACAAAAATTTCATACGTCCGAAACGTTTTAATTTCAAAAATACAGGGTGTCAAAGCTAAAGAAAAAATTTCGCTTTTTTTCAAAAATTTCGAACACTACTCATAAGTTATTTTGAAACTTGAAACATACACAAAAATCTTTTACATTATTTAATATCCACTCTGTATATATACGTTTATACGTACGTCAATATTTTTTAATTTTACCGTACTATTACTGAAATTAGAAATAAATTCAATCCTACCTCGAAACAAACAACAATATTTCCTGTATCTTCTATTTTGCACTGCCTTCGTTTCACACACGGGCATGTTATTCACGCGCTGGAGAAATGCAAACATGAACCATGCAAATAGAATTACGTTTGCTTGATCGTTTTTGACTTCCATCGAAAACTGCGCAATGTAACAATTCGTTTGTTCAAAAATCTGCCAGCGAACTGAATTGTGTGTGTGAGACTATCCATAGCAAAGATTTGCATTTTTATAGTTTTTTTTAATCATTTGTACCCTAATAGATATTTGGAATTAAAGCGGTATATACAAAACAAAAAAAATTACTATATACAAACATATTATTTTAAATCGTACTTGCTTGAGACAGCTAATTCATAATTCTTATATAAACATATTTATAAAATTTGCACCAGTTTTTCAGTATTTCTGGATATTAATACGTATAAGTTTTATCGTGATCAAATTCCGAAAAGAGTTATCTTAAAAAGTTATAACAAATTATGCACTAATTTTATTTCATTAACATTTAGTACATATCTATACAAATAATACATGGCAGTTTAAATGAGGATAAACAAAATCTGGCAGCCGTTCTAGAAAAATAAGACATAATGTAAAACTCGCTGCTTTGCTCCCAGAATTCTGCTATTATTTTCTTCATCCTCTCTTTGGGACTTCAGAACGATATTGGTATTTCCACACTGACTGCCTCGGGGGTCGATCTAGATATCGTTTCAACATTTACCCATAATCGACAATCATTCGCGATGAACAACTCGATATCAAAAAACGCTGTTGGATACCAAAGGACGGGAAAATCCTGTTAAAATTAACGATCTACCTCGTATCAGACTGATATTCGATCTTGCATAAACTAGTAATAAAATGGACATCCTTGCGAAGATGAGAATTATTATATTCTTTGGTCGCATTATCCTTCCGTGACGTGCACCGCACACAGGCGAAAAATTTTCATAAATATTAATAATTGTTTTGTTTCCACCAACTTAATAAAAAGAAATTATCTCCCGTGTGTTCTTTTGATGTATTAATGAGGCAACTTGAGATTACGCTATTAAAAGTGCCCGCCTCTTTCTTAACTATTGTAATATCTCCATTATACCGGCTACAGCTTATACAAAATTGTTTACTAAAGAAATAATCCGATGCACGGCAAAATTTATTGCTGCTAAATAAAAGTCTAGGTTAATTCACTATCCTAGGAAAATTATTTCTTTCCTTTATCAAGCATCTAATTTAAATAAAACTTTTTTACGTAACAGACGACTGTAATCACTTTTGTTTAACACGAGGTTTTCTTTGACATCAGTTTTTTGAATTTTTAATCGTGTCGGAGAAATATAACATAACGTACAAAGGTCTCTCTTGCAATGCACTTATACAATTTTCATTCAAAATCCTATAAATGCGTCGCGGAATTTCCATCGCGTTTGGAAATACGCTCTAAAAGCGACCAATTAATTAGCATCAACTTTCGATTCAAGCGGTCGTTCGGCGGGGCTTTCTCGAGTCTCCGTCGTCATGACGAAATCAAATCAAGATCCGCAGATCGCCGGTAAGGACGAGGCGACGGTGCTCGAGCAGAAGGAAGCGACGAAATAAAAAGTCCAGCATTTAGCCGGGACCGAGGCCTAATTCAGTCAGGGCAACGAAGGCGAGTTTTGCTCTGAGGGCCTTTGCAAACTGTCTCCTACATCGCCTACCTTGCTTGCCCCGGTAACATCGATGACGGAAGCACGGAAATTCGATTATAGGACCGTTTGAAAGCCTCGTCCTCTCTCTTCTGCAGACGTTCCATTCGCGACGTGCATACGCGATTAAATACGCGATGTGCATATTGTATGGTGAGTAAAATAGCCGGTGTAGACACTGTTTGCTAAACTAATATTTGTAATATTGTTATATATTTGGATCATGTAATATTGTAAACAATTTTTGTCACTTTAAAAAAAGTTATATTTGTGGATACGATAAGTACATAATTAATCTGACTCGTATCGCGACTTATCGATTAGTCTATCGTTAAATGCGGCAATCATTGACGAATGGAAAGCAACATGTATTTCAATCGTAAATATTACTTAAAAATTTCATATTATTTATCCATAGAATAACGAGTTTAATACATGACATGTGAAAAATCGATACGAGAAATATTTTATACGTTTATTAATAATTTTAAAATCCAGCTTGGATAATTATTAGTTTTGTTTATTGAATGAAGGAGGAAATTTAATATTCGGAGTTGTTGAGTGTGTGCACTCTGTACCGCTTATGCAATATCATGTTATGATTTCCTGAGTGCTTGGCTTTTTACTGTAGTAATTGAATTGTTTGCGCAGCGTATATTTTATTATAAAATGTACTTTTAATTTTGAGCACTCTTTTAAAACTAAAATTTTCTTTATAAACTAAAGAAAGGTTTACACTTTGTTATCTTGGCTGTAACACTTCTACATTGTCTTTTGTTATTGTAATCTTAACCTGTGACTATTAAAATCCTTTTTTTTATTAATTAAAATGTTAATGTCTATTAAAATGTTACAAGAAAAAATCAATTTTTAATCTTTTATTGTCATTATTATTCTCGAATGCTGAATTAAATATTAAAAGTATTGAAGAAAGAAAATTAACGATATTTTTCCTCTAAATCGTTGATTTGATTTTTATTTTAATTCGGGTTTGATTATTTTAATGTATATTTTATTTTAATTAGATTAAAATTTTTAATATATTTACATACGAAAACATTAACTTCTCCTGCGCTAAAACAAAAAAGTCTTATTCACAAAATTTCTTTAATTTAGATATGCTATTATTTATGCCTTTGATATCAAAACATTTTTCTCAAATACGTTGCAAGAAAGTAAAAGAAACCAGGTTGACCTAAAAATCATAGCTTTCAATGCCGCATATGATATCTGATTTCTTCATTTTCTTCAGATGAGATGCACTTGCATCGAGTCGAGCATATTGTTAGAAAAACCTAACTTATATTGAAACGCGCAATATCTGTGCAAGAGATACGCTATCGCTGATAAATTGAATTTTAATACCGGTTTGTTACATGTGTTAAAAGTTCCAATATTGTTTCAATATTTAATTTGAATGTTGTATTAAAATTTAATATTCACACCTTTCTCTATTGTATTAAAATTTTATAAAAATACAAATAAAAATTCAGATACTATCGATTTACTATGTTATACATACGTACGTTCTATTTTCGTATACAATTTGGACCATCCAGATTTTCATTAAAAACAAATAAAAATATACACAGGCGAGTATATTTTTATTCCTGGAATTAATTTATTCGACCGGTCGGTCATTTCGATTAAGCACTGAAGTTCCAACGTTGATTTCGTCATTTCGCAATCGCGAAAGTCACAGCGGGGACTATTGCTAGTGTTAGGAGGAGTTAAGCACGGTCATGCGAACTACTTCCTTATATCTTTATCAGTTGCTGCACGGAGAAAGGGGAATCGTTCTTTAGCTGACCAGGGTGGCCTTTGTGTCTGTACGAGTAAATATTAGCGGAGGATGATGAGAACCCCTCCGCTCGGCTCCCACTTACTTTCTCCTTCCTCTTTTCATCGACGTCAAGCCCGCGCGGTCCTCCTCGCTCCGGCGAGGTCCGTTCATTCCGCCGCGACGTCATTCTGGAGGCTGGCTTTACCTGTCCTCTTCAAACCGACCGAAAATTCACTCTGATATTACTCCCCATTCAAGTGTGCACTCGCGAGGGCGCCTTTTCTTCCGCGTAGTAGACATCGCCGGTCAAAAACTGTATATATCCGCTACAGAAATCGAATTCGATGCTGTTTTGATGTAGGTTCTGTAATAATTAGTAGCAATGGTATGAACACTTGTGTCTTTAACTGTATAAACTATGTTGACAATAATTTTATTAGCATGAATAGAAGCATCCAAATAAATTCCTAATTAAATTCTAAATTTTTGCTGGCTTAATGTTTAACATATTTAAATATGTGTTCCAAAAGTATACATATATAGAAACATATTTTCTATTAGCGTAAGCTTCGAAACATTAATAGCATTAATAACATTAAAGTTGTCTACGCCGCTTGTGCCGTTTTGCTCAATAAAGTGCATGAAACGTGCCTGTCCCCACGGGCACACCTGTCTCATGAGAAGCGCTCGATGAAGATCGTGTGCGATTGAGTGCTGTGGTACCAAAATTAACCCCGGTGCACGGAAAGTACGGAATATAGCGTAATGACGTCACGTGCGACGTAGGTTCCGTGATGCGGTTCCTGGTTTCAGGTAGGTCGAATAGAAGCACAATCCGCGCCTTAATGCGAGCACTAACACGTTATTGTTCGCGTAGTCATTGCCATCCAAGGCCGCGACTTGGTTTGACCGTAATAATAAACGTTTCGATACTATGTGGGACAAAATAATTTTCTGCACTACATAAATATGCAAGTTACACATAACATATATATACACGTACGTAAAAACACTAATTTATTTACATATTTTTAAAATAAATTTAAAATAAATTAATAATTTTGCGGTACTTGCATTAATCATACAACCAATGATTTCTCTTTACCTGAGCTGGAAATTGGAAATTAAGATTCACATAAAAATATTATTTATTATTAAGCACCAAGATCTGCTTTAGGGTGCATTTGACGTTTCTAAAATTCATCTAGTTTGAACTATCGTGGTCTCGATTAAGTTTCATGTTAATGTTATTAATCTTTTATCTATTTCGCCCGATTATATTTTTTTCTTGGACGTCAAGCGCATTCCAAGGAAGTTCGGCCAAGATTAGAAACTCTCTAAGCAAGCAGATAACGATGACGTATTTGGCAGCAATGTCTTGCTTTGTATATCGTCTTACGTAGTACTTCAATGTTCATGACATCGTGATATTCCATTTGTTACTTCGTGTAATGGAGTTAATTTTGGGCAAAGGGGTCTGCTGTACATCTACATCAAAGTAAAGTAAAGGACACGCTAACGGAAGCTTTGTGTGCAGTGGCTGCTATCTGATACGGTTACTGCGATTGTGTACTGAATATACGCATTTTCCAAAGCTGTTCATTAAGAAGATTGATGCACAAGTACAAACTAACCGAACGAAATTTTTATAAAATACAGGATTCGTGCAAATTGTACGGTGCTGTGCATGACGAGTGTAATATAATAACAAAATGCGATGTTGTAATTAATCTAAATACGTAAAATGTTATTGTACTTCAATCTTGCACAATCAATATTTTTTATTTATCTACTTAATTTTATCTTTTATTCTCATCTTTTAGTTATTTTGTTTTTTAATGTTATAATTAAAAATATATATATATACTATTTATTTATTACATATTAAATATATAAACTGTAACAAAAATTATATCAATAATGAAAAAATAAGAGACAATAATTTTATTAAAGTAAAATAATAAAATTAATTAATAATGGCGAGTAACTTACTGTTTCTTGTAATACAAATCTAGTTTTAATTATAAAGATACAAATACTCTATACGTCTGTTTCTTTAGTGCTATTAAAAATTGTTATAAATCATCGTTATTGTTTCTTCTTGAACATTAAAGTTAATCATACAATATGATTTATAGCGATATGTTATTAAGAGTCTCATTAATAAGGATATCCAGATATTAATTGGGGAATGTAGCAATTAGACAATAACAAAGTGTTAAATTCTGATTGATATGTTTTAATGATAGTTCCCAACACCTCACTAATCGCTAGTTCGGTCTCGTTCTTCCGTTCTGTATTCGTGAAGTTGGTTCCAGCCGCTCATCCATAACACAAGTTCCGTAATGCAAACTTGCCTTTGACAAACTATGAAGTGTCAACGGATTAGCGAACGGCCGATACGCCGCATAATTCGGGGAGAGACGCAGCTGCAGGGAATATAAATTTGTGCGGCAAAGGTAAGACTATTTGCGGCTATTGCACCCGTTTTAATAAAGAAACTTGCCTTATAACTCGGTAATGGCTCCATAACGAAACTTACGAATCGCTGTTGCAAATAGTTGCCCGATGATTTCCACAGTTTCATCCCGCGGTTAACAATATTCTTGCGTGGAAGACTTTACCCGCGTTGCCGTTCCACAACAACAAAGTTATTATTAAGTTTAAGAATACTTTTGGGATTTTAGAAAAATGATTTTTACTCCTCTGAAAATGATAATTGCACAAACCTCTATCTTCTGACCTGTTTTATTATACATCTTATCGCGAATTATTATCTGACGTCCAAATGAGACAGAAGAGATATTTTAAGACATATAGACTTCTAAAATGTGTACAATGTATGTGTGCGTCCGAGACGAAAATATTTCGCAATAAATAATTAATATAATCAATATATATCTTTGTATTATACATGCTGCCGAATCTTGGTCAGCTGCAACTTGGTTTTATACAAATAGTTTCAAATTATGTATGTCTTATTGATTGCCTCTACTTTAAATCCTCTCTGCCGTTTTATTATGTATTATAGCAAAAAATAGTATTGAGCGTAGTTGAACTTTCTGTTATAATGCGAAACGAATTTGCAACAATACAACGTTTGGTATATTGTATAAAATGAAACATAATCCAGATAATCGAACACATTGACATAATATAGATATTAATAGACATAATCCCGGGCACATAAATCTCTCCAGGATAATATTAATAATTATGTAAAAAATTATATTCTAAACGTAACAAATTTGCTGCGACGGAATAAAACAAAATTTGAGAAAGATTTTAATTTTGCCCATTCTAACGCTCGTAGGTAAGGCGTACACTTGTATTCTGCGGTATTCGCGAATATTTCATTACGATAATAATAGGCTTCAAATGCGCTGATCGCACGACACCGTCGCGATCGAGTAGCTCGCCGTTAATCGAAATACTTTAGCGCCGCCGAGAGTCGCCGATGATTATGAGGGAAAGTAGGTGAATTGATAACGACTCCATGAGAAACGATTCATCCCCCTGTATACTGAAAAGTGCCGAACGCTCCTGCGCAAGCGTGTGTGTCGGGTCGGGGGTTGACGACGGTGCACGGCGTCGCGACGCTCGCCGGCGCTCACTTGAATCCTCGCCGCGTGTTCGTCGGGCGATTCGCCTTGAAAGACCGCGTCCGAGAAAGGAGAGGTTCGCCGGGGAGAAAGCTCGGCCGGCCCCGCGGTAATACGGAAATACATCGATCGCAGGATCGATGCTACGCGCGAGATCCATGTCGTCTCGACGATCAATCGAGGCACACGTGATCTGCGGCTCCTTTTCGTTAGATCGTCCGCGCGTGTATTCCACCGCGCGAGTACGTAATATCGCGCGAGAGTGCCGAGCGGAGAGCGAGTGAAGAACGGACGGACGTGGTCAGAGAACGCGGAGCGGAGCGGAGAACGAGACGCGCGATGGCCGGAGGGACGTCGCGCGCGAAAATGCCTCGGTGGATTGTGCCCGTCGAGTGTCCGGTGATTTAACGACGTCCACGACAAGGGCTACAACCCCCTCAGGTTTCGCTGCCGTCGCGGTTGTCGGACGTCCAACGAGCCCGAGCTTATCGCCAAGGACGATCGCGCGCGCTATTGTTGAACGCAGATTACGGTCTAGAACGATCGAATCGATTTGAGTGGACGCGGTGATCTTCTGCGACGGCGATTCGGATATACATGCGAGGACACTCAAGGAGTAGTGTCGACGCTCACGGGAGATTCCCGCTGAACTACGAGTGCTGCAGCCGATTTGACTTTGACCGAATCATCGATGTACCAACGCCGCGAAGCGATCCACGACCGGCGGTCGTCACGCCGTGAGGTGATAGCCGTCGCGTGCCGATCGCAAAACTTGGCGCCGACGCGTGCACGGAAGATGGAAGTAAGAACTCGCGTTCGTGCGTCCGCGTGGAGCATTAAGGGTTGAAGTTTCGGAGTTCCGGTGGCCTACTTCGGCTCTGTCCTCCGGACGGAGGGCGCGCGAGGTGAGGCTATAACTTGCTTACTTGTTGCCGTGTGTTCCGGTAGAGGGGGAGGGGAGGGGAGGGGGAAGGATATCCGATCGGTTACGCGAAGAGGATGAGATTTTGGGTCTGCACGTCGACGTTTTATTGTTAGGAACGAAGCGAGGATACTCGTTGAACGTGATTATTTAGAAAGGAAGCCAAACTCAAGCTCTTCAAGTCTTCTCGTTATATAATTAGAGATGCGAGCTATATTCTAAAAGGGTCTATTATTTTCAGATAAAAGATTTAGCAAAATTAAGTGTTTCTAATTTAAGTACGGGATGCAAGCAAATCTTGCTATTTTAGCTTCTTTTCTTAGGTTTTTTTTATCACAACTCTTGATTTTATAGTCTTCATTCGAAGACAACAAATCGACGAGTATTATCTCTTTGCGAGCATTTTTTTTAACAAGCATATCTGTTTGCCTGCGGATAAATACGAAATTATTATTCAGCCGGACATAATTAATAATAAAAATCAAATCATTTTTATTTCATTTTAACTGGTATATACATGTTACATTACATGTCATGTAATAGTGTGATGGAAAATGAGTTGTAAACATTTTCAACAATTATTTAAAATGCACAGCCGCTCCGAAGATATCCCCAAAAAAAGATATATATAACATTTGGTTCAGAGTATAATACGTCTTACGTCCAACTGATGTTATTCGCAATTGAGTTTCCAGCTCGCCGCACATTTGCAGTCGCGTTGTTGCGCTTCATATTTTGTTCATACCGCACGTTATGTCGTGAAATATAAATAGGCTACCGATATAATGTGACAGCGACGCTCTCGTAATCGGATTCGCCTTACAATAAAACATGCAATATAAGAAATATGTTTCGCGCATTTCGCAAAAATATTTCAAATATTCCAAACATCATCACGTTCGCTAGGTATTTCTACTGAAATACCCGAGAAATTAAAAAATCTAAATACGACTCATAGAGCATATATATTTGAGTATATACTTTTTCTATCTTTTATTTAAAATATTTTTTGTGTTACTAGAACTTTACTGTATTACCCAATTTATTAATTGCGTTTGAAATCAATTAAACATTTATTACACTTGTTCAATCTCAATCGTATCGCATCCATACTGTCGTCGCGAGATGAGAATCGCGTGGCTGTATCTAACGTTAGACGTATGGTGAAGGTGCGACGGGATCACAGGTTTTTTTAAAAGCATCCGCAAGCGTTACAGTCTCATGCGATCGCAGCAACTGCCGATGTAAACGAACTCTAGATCGCTTTATTCTGCTCGATCAGGCGGCATCGAGGTCGTGACTGACAGGCCGCGCGAGTTTCGAGCGGAAAAAAAGAGAACCTCTGACAAAATATGGCTGTCACGATTGTCCTGTGAAGAGGCGCATTATCTGTTTTTTCTTTTTTTGTACTTTCTCGTTGCCCTTTTTTTGTGCGATGCGATGGATGGCCATGACCTACGATCGACTGATCGCCAGAACCGACGAAACGCGATAGTGATCAGCACAAAATGTTGTGCCATTCGATTATCGTATATCGTCCATCAACGTTTACGTGAAGTCATTCCGAGAATGAAGTATAATGTGATTTATACTTGTCTAGCTTCTTATTAACATTATATAGTCGGTGTCAAATTGGTCAGAAGTTTTACAATTTAATTTTATTCACATTGAATTTATTATTTCAGTCTGAGATAATAATCAAAATAGCACTTGAAGAAGATAAAAATATAAGTCTTCTATTTCGGCAAATTATTAATACAGTAATTTAATAATAGTTATAAATACATTAATAAACTTAATGCTTGATAATTTAACGAGACTATAAACATATATGTACAAATTAGTGTTGCGTTAAATTCTGTTTCCTTTCTAAAGCATACATTCCTTAATTTGTTTAATCAGCAAGTGTCAATAAACGGTATTTATACGAGCGATTATCGGTAAATGATTGTGATTGTCGAAGGATTCTTGTTAGCGTGTCCTTTGCTCGCCTTTGGTAGGACGATCGATAAATATCGATTAGCTTATACTTTGTGGATACATAAACCTACACCTACATATTTTCTTGTCATGGCCATTTCATGCGATGAGTACTCATGGCCCGAGAGAAGAGCTACTTTCCCCGATAATACAATAAAATTATTAAAATCAATAACGTTGCATTTAACAGATGAAAAATAAAACAGGGGAACATTATATAAAAGCGTAATGTTGTATATATATATACATATTTTTTTTTTTTTTTTTTTCATAATCGTGCATTATATAAAATAGACAAATTTTAAGTTAATTTAATTTAATGCTAATACTGATTTTTAAAAATTGATTTTAATAATTTATCGCACAGTGAAACGTATAAAAGAAGTTTTAATATTTGTGCTTATAATATTTTTAGCACCGTTATCGAAAACTATGTCAGCTGAAATTTGTAAAATTTCTTCTGCAGTGATACGTAATGCAACACTTAAATCTTTTCCGAGGTCATGGGTCTTGAAGCCACAAGAGATTAAGGCAAGAAAGTTGCCGCTCCTTTTTATTAAATTACATGATAACTTAATCTGTCTTTAATTTAAGCCCGACTACATTTTTGGTAAAAATTTCGTGTCAAAATCACTCGATTGCTGTTGACAGTAAAATTGCAGCTACGCAATTTTATTGCACGTTATAGTGTTATATTAATATTTGATATGACGTGTATGTGAATCACGGGATTTGTTAAGAACAAAAAGTTCACATCTCTGGAAATATCCGCGTACATTCGCGAATATGAAAGTGATTCGATAAAATCTGTTTCGGCCTGTCCCATTGACGACCCTTGTATATCGAATATTCGAACGTAATATAGGATGTTGAAAGTTTTTATGCGCGCTGTTTGATGCTTGTATAATTTTTGATAACGACATATTTCATGTACAATATGTACATATTTGACAAATAAAATGTGTATATCTATATAAAATATCAAGATTCAGAGATTTGTATGCACTAAGGTAGAATAAAATCAACTTGGAAAAATACTTTCATAGTGATTATTAAAGACCATCCAAGCGTCTTATAATAATAAAGCCAGATTGTACGAATAAAATACCTATGATACACACAAGACAATTTTAATTAAATTTGATCTTAAAATAGAAATTCAATTTTACTTATTAATTATCAGAATATCTAATTGAAAATTGTTAAATCTCTCGAAAATACTGATAAACTGCCAAGTTTTAAAAACCCTCATTAAAAATGGAATCGTATGTAGAATCAATAGCTAAAATGAGGACAGTACGGTTTCGAGCACCTTATATGTTCATTAGTAAATACCATTGCATTTATTGCGCGAATTATACACGTGGCATTCTCACCCCCCGTCCCCTCCCACCGTTTAAACGCGAATCATGCACTATGAAAACCGTCGGTCGGTCCGAATTTCATTTAAATGCCGCATTTAATTCCGCATGCCGTGTCATAAACTATCCCGGCAATAAACATCACGCCGGAGAGATTCGCAGCCGTGAACGCTCGGGACGGGTTTGATTCCAAATGAATATTTCTTACCGACGACGGCGCGTATTTGCGGAACGGCTGTGCCGATGCTGTTAACGCGTCGCATGAGTGAAATATTAAAACGTTATTTGCGCTTCAGTTTAATCAGACTTCGCACTGACAGGGTCGTTAATATTGTACGTGACGGATAACTGGCGGTTTAAATATTCATCGACACATTGCGGTACAAAGTGCTCGTAGTACCGTGAGAAATACAGGGGGCGAGTGTCTTTGCGCGGAAATATGTGAGCATGACGAGCAACCGTGAACTGCTAATTTTGCGAGTTTCATGTTTAACGTGGCGTACTTCCTACACGAGACGAAGGTGATGAATAAATTCTTCCGCGGTATCTCCAGGCCACAAGAGTTGCTTGAATTAAATAACAATGAAGTCAGTAATAGTATCCTCTCTTATTAGGTATATTTAACTTATTGTCGCTAAGCGACAGATTTAATATATAAGCTTTACATCACGAAACAAATATATATGGTTATTCGCTGTGTTTCAACTTTCAACATAACGTACAGAAAATTTTTAATCCATAGAAATCTTTAATTTCTCTAAACAATATAATTTGTATTTTTATTCAAAATGATGAGACTACCTGAGACTTTGAACTGCACACAATCTTTTTGCAGAAATTTAATTATTAGCCTGCAAAAACGAGTGCATTAGAAAGGTTTGGTTACTTTGGTTGAGTATATTAGTAACGCAAAGCTGCATTTTTCATATCTAATGAGTTATTATAGCACTGCTTTCTTACACACACACACACACACACACACACACACACACATACTTTATATATACATATATAGCTCTCTCTCTCTATATATATATATATATATATATATATATATATGTCTTTGAATATTTGATTACCAATAAAAGCAAAGTAAATTGAGAGAAAAGGAAAGAGAAAAAAGAATTAAAATTATTCAAACTATCGCGTACTCTGGATATTAAGGTTTGAATATATACCTAACCATTCATCTACATATATTTCCACGGATATTCAATGTTCGTTTCAATCGAATCCCGCTTGAACTACTGGGGCACCGGATGTGGAACGTAAGGGGGTACAAAAATCGATGTATACTGGTAAAAGTTTTCGTGTCTCAGCCACGGTTCCCGCGAACCTCTGGTTCGAACGAGAGAAGACGAGATATCCGACGAGAAGCAAGCGAGAGTCAATTTGACCGACGTCGAAAACGCAATTACAAACGACGCCGGCGCGCGGTTTCGTCGGGCGCATCGCAACCGAATTCGTTTCGCGCGCGCACATTTGTGCCGTGAAAAAAAAATCGAAGAAAATAATTACGATTACCACGATATACCCGGGCGCGCGCGCGGCGCGACGGGGCACATTTCGCGAACTGGACGATAACGAGCACGAGAGGCGCCGGCACACGCCACCCTTCGTGAATCGCATTTAACCCAATACGGGAAAAGCGCGTCACGAATGGTCTCGGGAATAACAAGTACGGGACGTGTTCTGGAAAGAAAGAACGTTACGAATAGTCTCGTAAAAAATGATGTTTGTAGTGTCTGTATAAGAAGACATATTCCGTACATGTTTATCTTATCCATGCACAGAGAAAAGCACTGTGATATTTTAAATCGAAAATGGTACCGTAATCACTATGATATTTTACAGAAATATACGATTTTATATAAATTATTATATGATTCTATGTTAAAACAGATAAATGTATAAATAACGTTTTTTTTTAAATAATTTTCGTATGGATTAAAATATGGATATTTCGTTGCAAATGTCAACTTAAAACGTTGTGTTCAAGTTATAATATTACAATGGAAATTCGTGTCTCTGCTTTAGATTTTGATGACAAACAGTGTAATAATATCTATATTAGCTGGATAATTGAAGCTAGATAATTAAATTGCGAAAGGAGCTTACTATTTTGGGTTAAGAATTATAGAAAAGGACAAAGTAAAATTTAGATCGCTAATTAATATAGAAAGAATTTTGCAGAAAATACACATTAAGAATATCTACTTAAGTTTTTCGCCTTTGGCTGATACAGAATAGGCGTTATAAAATAGAATTTTATTCACTTCAAGCATACAAAATTGCCAAGAAGGGAACTTGATTCACAAATCTTAAAACTTAACTCACACATCCATTTATCCATCTTTCTTTTAATTTAACAAAACAAATATATCTATCTAGATTTACTTATTCTATAGCATATAGCCTTACACAGACTAAAACATAATTCGCTTATATTCTATGATATATTCTCTAATAGGTACTTACAGGATAGCGTTATAAAAAAATCACATCATGGAACAATTAACAAATGCCTGACTTTTCATTGATAGCACCATAGTGACGAATAAACTATATAGGTACATTTTGCGTCGTTATCGTTCGCCGCACGTTCACAAAACATGCATGGTGATAGTTGTTTAATTGCAAAAATTTTTTTCCTGCAAACACGACACGAGCAATTTTTTTAGATACCTAGCTTTTAGAACATTATTACATCGAAGTTGTATACGGTGGCTTCTCTCGAATGCGCGAACGAGCACAGAAGTTGTGTGATTTACGTAGGACATTACACATCATTTCACGTGATTGTGGACGTCGTCTCTTAAACGATTCCGTAAAGCCACAACTTGGATTCCAGAGGAATAGGAAACTAACTGCGCTTCTTTCAAGTTTTCATATCGCCGCGCAAATTGTAAATCGATAGTTTTGACTTTGAACTCTGGCTCTCGTGGGTATAGTTGATAATAGCTTACGCGCGTGCATATCGTAAGATACAACCTATCGTATACGTGTTTTCCTAGAAACATCGTCGATACTGATTTATGGTTAGTTCGAGGAGGGAGAATTCATGTAATCAGTATCACTAGCGCGTGTCCTTTGAGTTCAAAGCGATGGAATATTACGGTGCACCACGATATTCCTGGGTATACTGGTGTCGGTTGCTGAAGTCCCGAATAACCATAAAATTTTTTTCACGCGCGCATTTTTTCTTTATTAACGTGCAAATTTTTTTTATTTAAGGGTTCGCCGTGGTTTTTCTAGCAATGGTTTTCAAACATCCGGTACAACAATCAAAATTAAGATCTATATATTTTCAAAATTTAAAGCTATTAAATGAAATTACTTAATAAAATAAAACGTATTTAACAAGACACTCAGAAAAAAGTTTCGTATCTCGGAACACAAACCGTTTGTACAAAAAAAATTTCTGCAATTAGACGAGTATCGCCGTGCATGTTCTCGAACGTGCCGTGAATGATAACGACGAGAAACGTGGTGCTATCGATGGAAAAGCTTTTTGTTTGCTAAGGATTTGTTAACCGTTTAATCGTATAGATTTTCCATACTCACATTTTGATTAGAGATCAACCGAGAGTGTACTCGGCTGATTGTGAAAAAAAAAACGATTATTCCTTGACGTAAAACCTGATGTTTATTGAAACATCGTACGATTATTTGGAGTACACTTAATTATTATGGAATTTTTCCGTAATATTATTGTATACATTATGAAATATATATTAAGAATATCACGTACGCGTAGCAGCGAAATTACGACTGCGTTGAAATTATGTTAAATTACAAAGCAGAAATGTATGTAAATTGTAGTAATCCCCAGCATAATTAAAAGAGCAATTCTTACTCGCATATAAAACAGTTGTAAATTATTAATTCTGCAAATCACAAGTAAAACAAGAAGTAACAACTTACTCATATAGTTGCTCTGTCTGATGCTTCCGAAATCTCCACCTTATTTATTCATTGCACTCGTATAGCACAACAATCATGAAAACATAATTACAGTTATACGGACGTATTAATTATCAGAATAAAATAACAGAATGGCATTTTGCACGGAATTCCCGATAATCACACGCGATGAGTACTTATTATATTGTGGAAGTGTAAAGCGAAAAAGGATTTTACTCTGATTGACAATCATAAATTTCATAAATTAATATAACAGATAAAGTAGCGGAAGATTTTAATAAATCACAAATAATGTACAAATGATGAGAACGATAAACAAGTGCGATGTTATAAAATAATTGGGTAATTAGAAATACATTTGAATTTAAACATTGTAGGTATTAAGGATGTCGTCATCATTCGCATAAATAAAATAATAATTTATCGTTCCCATTTCCTGTCGCATCGAGTCCTGCGTGAAATGAATTAATCGCGCGAAATACTAACTTCGTTAAATGCAGCTAATGCATTTACAATTGTTAATCACAGGAGTTAATTAATCGTGTCAGCTAATAGTAATTAATCGTTTTTAGGAAATGATCGTATACCAAAATAATTAAGGCTATACACCTGAGTCTAATTTTTGATAAAATGTTAAAAGTATTCCGACATAACTGCACATTGACTATTCTGCTTCTTGCATTTTAAATTAATTTTTAAATACACGATTGACATAACACGGCTTCTCATTACTCAAATCGACTCGATCCTACAATTCGTACATTATTCCGTACATTATTCGTACATTATTATCAATTTTAAAACTGTAATCAAATTACATTTGAAACGAAAGTTTGAAGTACAGGATATATATTCGAATTCAAGCATCGCTGAAGAGACAATTATCGCCCCTGAATAATGATTTAGCATAAATTGTTTATAATTCTCATTCGCCGCATAATTCCATTTTATTTTTTTGATTCTCCAAAAGAATAAATCGTTTAAGCGTAAGAATTACATGCGAATTATTTAATTCTTTTGAAATTATCGTTATTGTTTAATTCTTTTACTTAATGACTAAATAATCGTTTGATTATTTCATTTAAATAAGTTGTTAAAAAATCTATTATTTAAAGAACAAAGATATTATCTTCATTTTATTCGAAGAAGAGTTTTGAAAATCTATTCAGCATCTAAGTAAATTCAGCACGTAAATAATTGTGCTCTTCTCAGTTTCCCGGAAAAAAGAAGATTAGAAAAACTACCAAAGTATACGTCCGCATATGAGCCTCTCTCGAGAATTAATTATTGAATTGCGAAGAACAGAAATTTAGGCCATGTCTCAAGACAAACTTTATTCAAATTTTTCATTTTAATCACGAATGCAAATATGACGTAACGAATATGAAATTGATTCTCAAGATATTTATTAAATCATGTCACGCCTCACGAACAGTTAAACGGAAACGCAATTGTAAACGCGTGGGCGTGAGAATATCACATTTTATGCATTGAGGAAAACACTCATATGAAATATCGCTGCAAACGGAGTTGACAATTAATTATTCATACGTATACACAAAACAGCAGAAACGCGCCCTTCGTATTGTTTTACAAGCGTAAATATCATTTTCTCTCTTTTTTTTTGTCGCAGCGAATGAGAAGCGAGCTCGCCAATTAGCAGGACTGTTTCAGAAATTGCGCGAAAACGCGGTTACCTGTGAATTTGCTCCGCGAATTATAAAACGTTTCAACGGGGCCGCGAGGTGGCCAAGACATACGGTAATTGTTCGCATAATTAATTCTGTTGCGACTCACGCTGAAGTACGACATTCTGAATGGTAGAAATATCGTGTGGTAGGCCAGTTCAAACGCACGCACGCGGCCCCGCAAAACGATTTCGGACCGATTAACTGGCGGATTCGCGCTCGCCCCGCATTGTCTACAGTCTACACGATGAGCGTGAGCTAGAAATGTCGGATTAACGGTGCGCGCGCGGCCGACGTATTGTTAGTTTCGCTATACACTATCGTGTTTGCTTGATTTCCACTGGCCCATGTAACATCCATAGAAATCCAATACCGGCCATAATGTGAAAACGCGTAGTAAACACATGTAGCGTGAACCTGCGAGTGGCAGCAAAACTGATTTGCAAGTACAACTATGAATTAACGCAATGCTTTTATCATAAGGTAAATGACATTGCGTTGTTCGTTTATTCGATCTGCGCGTTGCATAATCATTACACGATTTGTCCGAACCATTATCATCGCATCATGAAACAGCGATGCGAAAATTTCACGATATATATATTTGTATTGGTTGCAAGTTGTATACATTGGATTTATAAATATGTGAATTTTATTTTATAACAAAATATGCTTTTTTTATTGTAAAAATTGAAATTTTAATTCGTTGTAAATTAAATTTTAATTCATTTGGAAGGATTGAATTATTATTATAAAATCAAATAAAAACAAAAAAAATATGAAAAAAGCAGTTGTTCTTTAAAGCGTGTATTTAAAGCATTCATTTATATATAAAAATCTTATAATGCATTTTTACATATAAATATAACAATTGTTTAAAGGAAACAAAGCTTATCGCAAATTCTTTTGTGAATCTATAGTAAATGTAAAAAGAGACTGATCTTAATATGTATTTATTCATTTAACTCAATAGATGTAAAAGAATTGAAGAAAGTAATGGAAGTTTCTATGAGAACTCGAGAGCTCTTTCAGAGAAGATCGATTGTCCGTGCAAGAGAAAAAAGTACCTGATCGGAAAGAATATTTCTCGCCGTTGCGTATAGAAAATCCGTAGATCATGATATTGCGGAAACAGCCATAATCTCCAATAATTAAGTTTCACGTATAAACGACGAGTTTGGCATGTGGCCCAACACGCCAATTACTGAAATGGACACCCGATTGATTGATCGAAATACGCGGATATGTGTGTCGACATTGTTCTCGGTCAGCTCAGCAATCTATGTGAGCCGCTCGAAGGGTGTTTGGATTGCGAATTCTATCGAGTTCAAGTGAGTTGAAACCATTTCCTCGTTCGTTGATATCATTTCACGAGTTCCCCTCAGAAAAGCATTTCGCCGCTTCTATGTACAGGGAAAATGATTTTCTCTCTCTCTTTTTTGTTAATCCTTCGTTGGATATTGGATTGTGCGAATATGTATAATATATTCACACAATCTGATTTATTTATACAATCATTTGTATGTATATGCGAAGTACGCCTATGTATTATTAATATCGCTTCTTTCATATTATGTATAGGTATTTTGATTAATTTGGAATTTATTCAATTTATAAAATCAATATAAATGAATATAAGGGCTAACGAGTCTGACTACATGTCCTTGTCAATTACATAGAACTTTAATAGATGTACATATTTGTACATATTTTTATGCGTCGTCATATTTGTACACCTATTAAAGTTTTATGTTTGTGATTGACAAGGACATCTAGTCAGGCTCTCGTTAGCCTTTATATTCATTTATATTGATATTATATCTTTAGAGCCGATTACGTTTCTTTTTAATTTTCATTCAATTTAATTTGATTACTAGATTGTGTTGAAATTTCTACAGACAATTTTTTTATAATTTTTCAATCCTAAATACATATTAAATGTTTTGCTATTGTATAATTTAATTTAACTAATCAACTAGAAATTATAATAGATATTATAATTTAAGAACCTCGACATTAATATACTTTTCAAATAAAAATGAGATTTCTGCAAAAAACTTTTATTTATTTATTTATTACGAAAATCTTTACTACGACTGCATTTGCACGTTTTGTACACTGAAGTATACGAGTTTTTCGACCAGACAAATAGTTTGCTAAAACGTATTGTCGTTTGGACAACTTTATTCCCTAGAATCAGCTTGAAATTTTTCTCTCAATGAAGAAAAAGATATATATATAAATAGACGTAATTCTAATCGAACAACCGCGGGGTTTCATCTCCGCCTGGATATTCAATCATCCGAGCTAGCGGCGTCAACTTCCTTCGTCTGGAACTAAATAGAAAGCTCCGGTCTTATAGAGACGAATTATTTGCAAGTCGGAGAAGCGCACGCTAACGTGTGAAGATGATTCACTGTCGGAAATCTACATCGGCTGGGTATGAAATTGCTGATTAGCAAGCGTCATCCCGAGTAGTCGAGGATTAACTTCCTCAACAGTCGCCGCAACGACATTGGCCGTGCGCAGCCTCGTGCACGCTCTATTGCACGTTGATCGGTGATTTCCCATGTGATATCCGATCGGTGCAGGTAATCGTAGTGCTATCATGTACCGCGCACGGCGGATAATGCTCGAGATAAAACTGTACGGACCGTCTCACATTTAGCGTGCGTTTCGTTTTATGCACCCCTTTGATCAGTCCTGAGGTCGACTTTATCTCAGATGAAACGTCCGGAGGGAATCTTATTTGTGTTGCAAGTTCTCGATGCTATTACGGATATATTTGCAAATTTGCAAAGTCCACTCGAAGTTGAATTAAGAATGAAGTTTTACTGCGTTTGCATCTCTGAAGCTAACTTCACCACGAGAACTTCACTTCCTTTTTAATCGTTTATGATAAAAAAAACCATTGATCCTTCACGAAGAGGAACAGCTCGCCTTGAGAAAAAGTCGATTCGAAATTCTGTCAAAGAGACATCTACAGATGTCTTGGAAGATTTAAAGCAACCTGTATATGTTTCATTATCAACTTCCATTATCTGAAAGCATTTTATCGATAAAATTGTGTACCGAATGATGTAATTGTTTTGCACGGAAGATTGCACGTCAAGATTCAATCACTTCTATACTGAAAATACAATCCGGCTCATGATTTTTCAAGAACTTTTACAAGCTAGTAAATAAGGGCTTAAATTGATCTTTCATATATTGTTACAAGCTAATCGTGCGATGAAAAAAGAGAGAGTTTAAATTGAGCTTTCATATCGTGCCTTTGAAACATTAGTCTGCTGTTAAGGTTAGACAATAATTTGAAAAAATCCAATAAGAGTAAAACTCAATTTATTCGAAACAAATAAAATAAAAACAATAATGGGCTACGAGCCAAGTTATGCCTATAAGCTATTTTACTTCTATTTTAGACAACTAAATCGTTCAATCAATTATTATCAAATTATGATTTCTATTATTTCTGTTATTGGATTGTTTCTTACGGATCATCAAACTCGTAAAGAAAAAATTTGTTACAGTAAAAATCAGTTTTTCGGATGAAGATTTTGCTGCCTTAAGGAATCTTTTATCGAAGCAAATAATTGTGTGCTAAAATGTGCTAAAGTGTATTTTGCTGAACGTGTTTCTCTCAATAAAAATAGTGTCGTTATGACGGAGTGACATCAACTAGTTACTGTCGCGAACTTTTGTCGTAGTAAATCGTCGCTTATTAACGAAATAGTCGCCGCTTTCAAGTAATATTACATTGTTAAGCTTTCAGCAAGCGTAGTGTTAAGATAAACTAATCAAATATCCAATCTGCAACTTACAATTAAAGTACAAAAAACAAAAAAAGATCAATGCATTAAGATATTTTAAAATCTTATCTTCCGTAAAACAAAATTTACTAATATAAACTAATATAGTTACTAATATAATATATAAGAAAGTAAGAAGACTTAAATTGCAATTTACATAAATTTAGCTTATATAATATAAAAGTGAAAACAAAAGTAGAAAATTGGAAGTGCAAAAATGGAAATAGGATTAAGTTTCGAAGTTGCAAATAAAGATAAATCGTTATTCTATATTCAATCTCGAAAAGATTTAACTTCGATATAGATTAGAATTATCAAAGGTCACGTGTTAGGAGAAACTTAGGAAAAATATATCTATACGGTCGAAAACTTTTTTATTACGAAAAGATCGATGCTGAATGAATAAATAAAAGGAAGCGCAGAGAATCTGAGATACTCTCCATATATCATGCCGTTACGTGACATTTTATACGTTCATTCGCGCGATACTTTTTTAATATATATACGTTACGGGAATATTTTAATGTGTGTTTCTGGTATGGTAATCGTTAACCAATCACGACAACTGGAGCTCACTGACTAAAATTGATTAGTGAGCTATTTCACGTGAGGTAGCTTCATATTTTTCGACGCCTGATGAATTATTCTTGCGGAGATACATCGGGTGATGAATCACGCTACATTTTTTATTTCTGCATCGCGTACGGCCGGATACACGAAATAAATAAATGAGTGTTAATTGCGCTGTATCAATAAAAGTGATTAATGGCACTGTCTAAGTTTCTGCGTAAATCAAAGGATGTAAATTAATGGCTCAAAGAAGAAATCCTCTTAAGAAAAGGAAAACGAAAATTTAAAAAATAAATTTCTTTTTAAAAAAATAAGTAGTTGAAATTATTAAAAGATGTTCTTATTAGAACATATCAGCGTATATTACATACTTTTATGCACATGTTATATTGTTTCTTGTTCTTATATCTTATGGAATTACAGATCGAAAGCTTCTATAATTCATTATAGAACAATTCTGTAACTAATATTGATACTAAATTACATATGCGCTTACGTATATTCTATAATATATTGGTTAAAATACATATATCTCTTTTTGAATAAAGAAAGAATTTCACAATTAAGTCTAGAATGAGGAAATGTAGATACAGCAAACATTTGAATGATTAATGCTTCACTATCGTGTCACGTATTGGAAAAATGACAAAAGAGAGATATACATAATACTACAGTTCTAATAGATGAAAGCTTTGGTTAGCTTTGGAAAGCTATTTCTAGATGGCTTAGCTCCAAAATTGTTCTAAGTTATTACAAGTACCAGCACTCAATTCATTTGACGTTCATATAACAAAATAGATTAAAATATATTTTTATTAATATTAATATAAAAAAAATGAGAATATTTACATTAAAAAATGAATAATACATTTGAAATACATAGGAAATTGCATATTTTGTGAAACATATTCCCTCATAAATAAAACGCGTTTCCAATGAGTAGTAGACGTTAAAGAAGCAAGTCACGAGTTTCTTTCCTGCATTTCTGCAAGTTGTCGACTGCTTCTTGAAGATATGTTGTTTACATTTAGAAATTGTTTGCTTTAATATTCAACGTGTTTACAGATTAAAGTATTTATATATTTATTGAACGACATTTAAAAAAGGGCTTGCATAAATATCAATAGCAATATTATGTGTTTTTCTTCTAATTAAAGTGCCTGATAATTTTTTTGTGTTTTATTACGAAGCATTCAGCGCAACAGTGTGACATGCCGCGATTCACTCGTCCTACTTTCCATGATTTTTCTGTTCCGTGCGCCACACATTTCCTAAGCTTACCATTGCGTGTGCAAGCTATTTCACCGCGAATCCGGCGGAGAGAAACCACCGACGAAATCTACGTGGTCGGGAAAAAAAATGTGGGTATATCGCTGATTCCCATCCGAGCGAATAAATGCGCGTCTCGCAGGCGATAAGCGCGGGAAACGGGATTGACATAAAAGTTTCGCGATATTTCTCCCCGCGTAAATCGCGGGGGAGCGAGGTACGCGAGGAGTAGGCGGAAACAAAACGGTCGCGTTGTAAGATGAAAGAAAGGGAAGCTGTCGGGGATTGCATAAATTTGCAGACTGATAAAGCTTGAAGTACCGTGTTATACTTGTCCTCGTCCAAATTTATCCCCGTTCCGGGAAGGAACGAGCGTTCAAGGCAAGACAGAAACCCGGGGATGAGACCGAGAAAATATGTCACGACCGATTTCTCCAGACCAAAGAGCGGCGTAATCATTTAGAATTCGTTGAAAACGTATTTTGCGACAATGCAACGCGTTTGAAATCCAAGTCTGATGTTTGCTCGCTCAATAAGTGTATATATATGTATATATCGGATTAAATTAGATTAATTAAAATTTATTTATTTATATTTTTTATTTTACTTTGTTTTCTTTATTGTTATATGCAAAATTATTGATCAAAATTTGATTAATAAGCCTCCTCTCGTCTAATATAGCCGCTTTATTAATACCTATTAAAAATAATACCTACACTGTTTCGTCAATTAACAGGTTTATTTAAAATAGATTAATACATTCATAAAGCGTTGGGAGCAATTATTCAAAATAGAATACGGCAAAAGCTATTTACATGTGCTTCCTACGATTACTGAGCCAGTGATTTTACTCAAGAACGTGATTAAGCACGCTTCCTACATCTTGATCTGAAATTAGTGAACGAGGAAGTATGATCTGTGCGATTTCCATGTCAGGTACAAATGGCTGACAGTGTCGTCTTCTGAAAAATGTGCTTCGCGCACGCAATCCTTTAATTATTTTAACCATCTGGGGATCTAGATACAGATTGCATTAAGGTTATATCTATATACATAAATTCGGGATGTATCTGCGGAGTATATCATGTTTGCGAATAGGTTTTTTTCTCACAAATTATTACACGTTATGATTTTATCATAATACTTTATCTTCCCTTTCTTTTCGTTTAATATTATACTGTGTAACAATTATAACTTTATTTAATTTAGATCTAAATAATAAATCGTGTTATTATTGCGTGATGCCAGTTAAAAAGTTATGATGCATTCATTTCGAATGCAGAAGAGAAATCTGATAGTCTTGAATAACGTAATAACAGCCGATGCTAATTGGGGTCTCGTTAAGAGACGGGGATAAATCCTTTTCTTTTATACTTTATGCAGTTGCATTGGATTTTCGCTAATCAATTCAGTTTATGAATTATACTCTTTCTATTTTCGACATTGTTTAACGGTTCATTGTAATGTAAATTGATAACAGTAAGTATGTCAAAATGAACTTTTTAAAGACTTCATGTTCGTGCGCAATCTAATTTTCTCTTATAATTTTGTTTTCCAAATTGAATAAAGACTTTTTATTTGCAGGACAGTGAAGTTGCGTTTTATTAAAAGGTATAACGAGCATTTTTAAAAACGTTTCAATTTATCGTCATTGAATCGTCGGGAGATATAATGATATCGTCATGCAGCCGTGTTATCGTCCATTAGGAACGAAGAAAATAATGTGCTGAAAGAAGCGTTGTCAATCTGATAAATATCGCGTGTCACTGCCGAGCTCATAAATATGCATTAAGTTGCACTGCAATGTATACTTCTTTGAATTGCGTTGGAGTATTATATGTATATGGAAAATATGTTATCGATCGCATTTGTAAATGAATGCGCTGCATTTTGTTGGAATGGAAAATTGGGAGATAACGATAATGAACCATGTAGCAGCAATGCGGCACATTATTTCACCTTTAATTAAATAACACGGGCCAGCAAAGAAGGGAATTACCAATTGTAATATAATTGTAATGGCAAGTGCTCTTTGACGAAAACACATACACGATTAATTTCACCAACGTATTACGGCGCAAACACATTAAATATTATACGCCTACGAGCGTTTGATCTTTTAGTTAAAATTGATTTGATGGTCATGTGCAACAGTCTACCTTAATAAATGATAGATGTTTATAGAGCACGCGTCGTATATTCATGTATTGTGTATGACGTATGTCATTATTGTATCGCGCGCATTAAATTCAATTTTATATTTAGCTAATTGAACATTACGGAGTTCTTCTATCTGGAATTTTTTATTATAAATGCGACTTTCTTCCTTTCAGCGCAGTAATATAAATCGTATTCTTTCTCATAAATATCGCGTTTCAACACGTATTTACATGTATCATATTATAATATGATTTTCAGGTGAGCTTTAATGTAAAAGTTGTAACACAAATGTGATAAAATCACAACATTTTGTTATTAATATTAATAGCACTATTGTTCTTTTATTCTGTTCAAAAATATTTTTAAAATATTTTACTCGTGTTAAAAATATTCAAAATATTTAAAACAGTTTTGAGGCTTAATGAAGATATTTTCTTTTGTAAGAAAACATCTCCGTTTGAAGCAGTGAAAATAGCGGTCTTTTGGTCAGACAAGAGTATTTCAAGTAGAACAAACAATCCTCGGCGATTCGTTTGTCGAGATTAAATGTTTTCGCCTTCTCAATTCGTGCGTGTAAAAGAACTTCAGAAATTTGCTAAAAGAAGGAAAAAAGGGCACAAGGGTACTGAAATATTACTCTGAATGCTCGCTGCTTAGGAAACACTTTGATAGCATTAACGTTACTTCGGTGCGACGCATGATAGTATCGGCGTGCTATTGACGTCGGAATGCTATTGATCGAGTACGAGGCATGACTGGTAGAAATTAAATTTCTTATGTGGGATCCTAATATATATGTATCACAGAAAGCATGATTTAAAAATGAGATCTTACATGGGAACGGGTCAACCTGCATAACGACATCTGCGCGTGTACGGTAATTTCAGTTGCGTTACATTGCATTCGCAATTGAAGAAAATAGTACACTTTACGTTATATAATTTGCCATACGGAACTGATAATTAATTTTCTCGAGAACAAGTTTGCGCAGTAATGAAAATAAAATATACGCGCTCAAATTATGATTATAAAATTTTCTTTCTCTCTCTTCTGTTATATACGCAAGCAATTAAACGACACATAATTCTTCCAGTTCATAGCATTTACACAACTGGCATTGTACATATACTTATTCTGTAATGGCCACATTTTCTAGGACATAATCATAAATATAAAGCGCGAAGTCCGTCGTGCCACACGCGAAGGAAGGCTTTTTGCGTTTCATTTGCTTGGCCTTGACAATACTATCACAGTCATTTGCAAAAAAGATATTTATTATCGACAGTAATACTTTGATAAATCTTAAGCCGTGCCTAACATCAGTATAAGGCTGAGAAACGTGATATAATATTGCTTGCACCGATAACGGTTTCAATCGCTTTACGAGTCATAATAAAAAGCTTTGCTTTTTTTTCTATACACTTAGCCATGAATTCTACTTTGCTTAATCTAATTTAAAAAAAATTTATAAAATAATGGTTTTGATCGAATTTTTTCTATAACAAAAAAAATTGTTACAGCTCAAAAGAAAATGCAGGGTATTCCTAGATATATTCCACGCGTTTCAACCGGTATCTAAATGATGTATCTCTATTCTATATCTCGATGCTTCTAGGATGTCCGAGAGATGACTGGGTATTGAGGAGGAGAGGGCGCAGTAGCTTTGAAGGTTGCTGCCGCCTCGGTTTGGTGGAATGGAGATGAACGGCACCGAAAGCAGCCTGAACGGCACCGAGGTCAATCGCACTTCCGCGCCGATCTTCACCATCGGCACCGACTTCATCACGCAATGGTAAGGACACATACATATATCTTTTATTCAGAATGGACAAACTGGCGTATGAGTACGCGCCGAGTACGGCAATGCGCGAAATTATAAATGAATATAACTTTCCGCAATGCGAGGTGGTCCCGTGGGTTTTTACAAATTTTTGCATATAGACAGCTGGTTGCACAGTTTCTCTTTGCGTGACGTAACTGATGCGCATACGATTGTACACACGTCGGTACTATACGCGTATTATTATAATTTTAATGTTTGTGTGTACCCCCAGAATTATACAGATTGCTTGAATTAAAAATTTCCACAGAATTGTCAAATTTTAGCTACCGCACAGTCGCGTAAATCTCTCAGTAGATCTGTAAACTACAGTAAAAGCAACGCCATCGAAACTGTACCCGCAAAAGAAATAGTAAATCTAGCTAATCTAAAAAAATATATATACATATATTTAACATTTATTTCAAGCATACGTGTTTTCTTCTCGTTATAAAAAAAAATTTGTATAATATTATTCTAAAAGTACGGTATGAAAGCCGCGATTTTTTATACTTCTTGCATCCCGCTTTTTCGTAGCTACAACGGATTGCTCTCAAATCCTTTCTGCTGACGTGTACTTGCACTATGTAACACCATTCGCTCCATCGATCCCTAACATCCCCGAAGGATTTTGTGCTATGGGAAATACGGGATAGACAGGTCGATGGCACAAAGGCAATGTTAATAAGATAACAGTGATAATAGATAATAGTGATTGACGTTATTACGTTAGTTCGCCGATTTATTGCATTATATTGAATATATATTATATTTATAAGAAAATAACATAAATTTGTGTTTAAATAGCATACCTACATATATTAGCATATATACAGCAAATTCATTATTATCTTGCAAATAACATTAATCATATAATCTTTCAAAGATATAACAATTGTGACGTTATATTAACATTCCAACAGAATGTTAAAATATGTATTACGAACTTAATCAATTTCGTTATGAATGATTTAGTTTTAGTGAAGATGTATGTCTTTATTCCTCGCCCGCAGCGCTGCACGTATCGCAACCATCGGTAATCAAAACTTGCGAGATAACGATAGCCTGTTTAACGTAAATGCAAGGCCGTCTGATTAGATTTGTGGGACTGTGCTTGCATCTTGAGAAAGGGCACGGGAATGAGAGGTTTGTCGCTGTAAACGCGTTTAGATAAGCGATTCGTCATTTGGCGAAATGGCCCTCTTGAATTCCAAGCGCTTGCCTCCGCCAAGTTGCCGTTACCTCTGGGACTGCTCATTATCGGAGGGGTAATAACATCACGCGGCGCGTCTTATATAGTCAACGGTTGCCGTTTGTGTTCCCTACTTCGCTGGGAATATCAAGGCTAAAGGAAATGAACTTTCACCAGGGACAAAATTGAAGTAAAAAAATTCCCTCGAGAAGTCACCTTTTCGAGACAAGATTTTTCTTCGGGCTCCTTTCCATCTTAATCACGCCGAATAGCCAAATGATCATTATAAATTCTTAGAATCGTTATAATTAGATTTTTCCTACAATTTGCATAATAATTTGCATAATAGTTAAGTTTGTTTAAATTTCTTGAAATTATCAGTTTTTATATTGTCTACATATTTAATTTAAATATAAAGTTAAAGATTTTCTTTCTTAATGTATACCGTGATGTGGAAATATTTTAAGATATGTAAGAAGTAAAAATATATAAAGATATCTATTCTCCTATTTCAGGATTATAAGTGCGACTTGCGCATTTTCGAAAAGCATCGCGAAAAACATATCAGATTAGCCTGCAGTTAATTTTCGTTTTCAACTTTTCCTACAAATCTGTGTTTCCGAAACTGTAAGCGCCACTGAATATTTCATTGAAAATTGTTTAACTTAGAATGTTATATGTCAATTGTTAGTTCCCTCGCGTGCATAAATACGTTTGGCGTGATGGCATTTCAAGACAAACAATGGTTAGCCATTTGTATACATCATAATCGACATTTTACGCAAAGTCGATTTTACCCGGTCGAACTTTCATCGCGTCTGTACAATGGTATTTGAAATAGTCCATATAGTTACCGCGTGCATATGATAGCGAAGGCATTTGCGGAGCTGACGGATAAAACTCGCGTAAACCAATCCGGGACACCAAATTGCATCCTTGACCCTAGCAGGGCCACGGGTAATCTGGCAATGCGACGACGCGACGGGGCGAAGCACGCGGCTCTGAGCTTTAGTTGACGGGCTACTCGGTCGAATACGTTAGGCACGGCCGGTACGCGAACGTCGGTCGTTATTTAACAAAAGAAAAAGTCGGTATCGTGCAACGACGCGGAATCACGCGAGCGACGTCGAACGGTCCCCGTTGGCGCGCGCACGCGATTGAGGTGAAAATTTCGAATGTTGCGTGAGCCAGCAACGTCGGCGACGGCGAAAGTCGTCCACTAGAACAGATCAATGTGTGTCACAGCACATGTGAAATCCTCGCGTTAACTGAGAACGGAGGGTTACACCTAAAACAGAGAGAAATGCGACGGATGGGATTTTAATTTTGTAGTGCGCAATTTTAATTAATATATAATGTAAAGTTTTACGCGTTATTATGTAGAACTTGATAAGAATTAAAATTTTGCTTAAAAAAAAAAAGAGAAAACAGATGACAGCTCTGAAAACAGTGTATTTATAATTATGTGACGTCCAGTAAACACGTTAATGCATATGTCAACGTGAGTTATACATATACATTTGCAATATTCAATGACCTGATCATAGCAGACGGATCGAAGTCGAAGTTGCTTTTATATACATAAAACGGGTATATTATGAAGTTTGTGACACGTTGGGTTACACTTCCCGGAAATATCGATTTCCATCCTAACCGCGGTTGAAGTGACAGACTGATATTTTGCGTCCTTTGTGTAATGCGAAACGTAACGCAACGAAGAACAATTCTTCTGTTATTATACACATTTATTATGCCCCTTTATGATAAAATTCTACTGGTTTATTTGAATGCCTATTGTTTTAAGGCTAAAATAATTTATGCTTCTCATATCTTCTTTTATTTTATAAACTTTGAATATATTAAATGAACATTTTAATTTTTACTTTAATTGATAATTTAAAATTGTTGAAAGAAACTTGAATTGATTAAAAATAATATTCCATCTAAACAATATAATCTAACGTAAAATGATCTTTTGCAACGTTATTGTTTTAGCGTTGTCTAAAAGTAATCAGAATTGGCCAATTTATCACATAAAAAAATTTGATAAAATACAAGAAGGGGAGAAAAAGGGAGAAAAAGGCTTTGAGAGATACAGCAGGTAAAATATAGCGAGTCGATGGCATTCGGTATTCCCATCTTTTAGCGCGACGACGTTGCATGTTAAAATGGAACAGAGCCATTAAATGGATCGACTGTTGCATCCAACACGAGGCGGCTGCTATTGTTTCGTTTAACTGTGTGAATGACACTCTGTAAAAGCGCGACTGGCAACGTACCGTCTAACTAGATGATGCATACGATTAGCACTGGCGCTATTATAACGCGGCGATCAATTGTCGTATTACTTTCTGTCCCCTAAGGAATTCTTGTTATGTCCTGGTTGGGAGAGGGAGGATTCGTTTATTCCATTTTTATTTTATTTTGATTCTCCATATTCTACATCCTGAAGCTGTGGAGAACTATAATAGTAACATGAAAAATGCACAATATTATTAGAATTCTATTAGAAATAAATATTTTTTTATTTTGCAGTTTTATATAAATATTGATTTTCTTTTTCCTCTTTTTCTTTCTTTCTCTCTCTCTCTCTCTCTCTCTCTCTATTTTTATTTCTTCAATTTGACAAATAAAAAAAATTTTTTCGCTGTTCCTTGTTATCGCTTTCGAATCAAGCATAGAATGACAAATTTGAGTTCAATTCTGCAACGAATAATAAAAATAAAAGGTTTATCTCTCTCGAATGATTTGACAGTATATACTATAAAATTACGTCCATTGCTTTAAAGTTTAATTGCTTCGTACGGTTAGCCATTTTCTCTCGCGCATTTCCAGTTGCCCAAGTTGTTACGCCAACGTGTAACGAAATTATCGCCGTCGTTTCCTGGTTTTGTGTACCAGAACCGACGCACGATTACAGCATATGCAGAGAACAAATAAAATAGATCGAGCAACGGGAACGACACTGGAGCACATTGTGATGACACACGGTGAATATTGATTCTCGAATTTTCATTGCTATGCCGGAGAGAGCCGAGGGAAAAATGCATTCTCCGTACGCTGGAATAAAGCTTTCGTACGGCTTTCGTATCGCGTATTCCTGCTTTTTCCAGCGAGCAGATAGACGACGTCCAAAATCATGGGATTCAATTTATCTACGAATTCTTGGTTGCATGCCAAATCTTAGGAAAATGTACAGAAGACGGCAATCTTCGCGTGCAATGCGCAACGTGCCATTGTAGAAATAAAGTTACCTGTTCTTATAACTCCTTTACGCGATAGACGGATATTTTCTACTCAAAACTCATAAATGGCGGCTTATAATCCGAAGTCCCGTCAGCATATAAAAACTTTTCTAGCACTTCCCACTTGCGGCTAACGAGACTTGCAGCAGAAAATTGCGAGAGAAAGAGAGAGAGAAAATCGTTTATTTTACCTCACGAACACACTGAAAGTTTTGTCGGCGCGATTCATAAACACCCTATACCTACCATAATATCATGCGCGATATTAGATATGTACATGCTACACATCCGCGGAATGTAATGGGAAATCGATAGCATGTCCGACCTGTGTGAAAAACTGTGTCTTCAAAGGCTGCCTTTTATAATATTTTTAGAGATAGGGATATACTTGCCAATATATTTATTCGAGTTTGTTGAGCAAACAATCGATGAAGGACAGATGATGTACTTTAATATAAAGAAAAAAAAAACCGGTAATCATAGGGAAAGGGAGGGGTAGAGGGAGGAGGCGGGGGAGAGAGAGACAGTGAGAGGGGCACGCGCAAGTATATAAATGGTATGCACAATTTTGCCGGGGTGACTTGCGAATTTTTATATCTATGACGCAAGTGTATAAACGGCACGAGTACCTTTATAACACTGTAGATGTTTCCATATTAAAATTTTAAAGGGATAAAGTATTTAAAAAATACTGTGTGTTAACGAGAACATTAATAGCTTCATTATTTTAACCTACAGCTTCATTATTTCACACGTAAATATTATGTGCACATATTTAACATTTATAAGCATTGCAAGAGACTGTAAGATTTTTAAGTCTTATGTAATAGATTATTAGCATGCCGACAGAATTACTTGCAGGGTGGTGCACCCAAAATAATTCAAATTCGAGCGTCAACTAACACTAGTAAATAGCGAAGATTCCCATTTACGGTTGACATTATTATGTTATTATTAAATATGCTCTGTTAAAAAATTATATTCTATACGCGACTTCTTTTCTTCCTGTGGATTTTCCCCTTCCCCATTTATGGGATCCCTTACATCCTCCTCGCGGCGCTCACGATTATTAAGATGGGGACGCGCTACAAGTTATTGACGGTATTATTTTATTGTTGATTCAGTTTCTTCG
The DNA here is from genome assembly GCF_000956235.1 of Wasmannia auropunctata. Classification (NCBI taxonomy): domain Eukaryota; kingdom Metazoa; phylum Arthropoda; class Insecta; order Hymenoptera; family Formicidae; genus Wasmannia; species Wasmannia auropunctata. Next base: position 85,420 of record NW_012076569.1, read on the forward strand.
TTGAATGCCAGAATGAGCAAACTAGATGGGGGAAGGCGCGCAACGCGATTTCAATTAGTGATACTTGATTTACGTTATAAAGAAAAACAGCTTTGAGAAAGGCGTCGCAGGTGTCATCGTTGATAGAAAATTAAATGAGTTTCCCGAGGAAAGAGTGTGTTAGAGCACGCTCATTTCTCATTAACTCAATTAGCGAGTGTCCCCCGCATCCTTTCCTCATGTTCATCGTTCGTATATACGGCGTCGCAGTTTCTCGCAAAATTAAATCTGAACGTGCCATGTCCACTATGCCTACGCTTAATTAATATTGAGGAACTTATAATTTCATATTCTGTGTGTATGTATGTATATATGCCCTCGTGTGGGACGTACGTCATATTAGAAATTAGGTAGATGTAGTTTTGATTTTTAATCGCGTTATCTCGAAACCTAATAAGATAGAGAGCATCGGCACAGCGTACACATAAATCAACGAGCATATTCAATTCCATTAACTATACACGAAACAATGTAGAGAATATCGAGAATATATCATCCATCTTACGACCTGCTACGATACTTCCAGTTAAATTCCGATACGTGCAATTCGAAGAAACGACTCTCATCGAAATGAAGTTTAAATGGAATTTGAGCTAGATGTATAACTTGGGCATGATAAATATTTTGCGGGCGGTTTTACACACGGAGCCAATTCTATCACCCATCGACCTTATCAATCACGCTGAAGAGCCGAGGATGTCGAATGCACGTCCAGGGGGGGGGAGAGGGGGGCTATCACACTTGATTTTTTCATACGCTCCTTCTGGCTGACCATTTCTCCCTCATCATGTTCCGAAAATGTACATCACGTCAACCGATGATGTATTAACTCGCCCATAAGTTTCACACTCTTGCAGATCTCATCGAGATAGAAGCCTATTTTTTTCCCTTGCATAACGAATCGCATCGAAAGATCAGAAAGATACAGCTTATTATATAAAGATTTTATTCAGGGAAAAAAATTCTATCAGTCATCAGAGAATTTTAAAACAGTTGGTACACATAGTAAAAAAAAAAAGAATAGGAGATTAACGATGTAAGATAACTGTTATTGTTTTGTCGCGATCGCGTGCGTGAAAATTCTGAAAGTAAAAAGAAAATATCGAAATTTATAAAGAAACCTGCATATAACCTGGAGAGTCGGGGACGACCTGAAAATTCTGGTACAGTGGCGTACGGTCGAATGCACCTGCGCGATTTCCGACCGAAAGGACGGGGCTAGCTGGGTGGCGCGTGTAATTACTAGAAATTGATACACACTCCCTTGTTCGTCGCGTCGGCTCCATAAAGAATATCCCGCGCGTGTAGCCTCGCGACACGGAACGTTTCATCTTACAATCAGCCGGTGTCACCGTAACGTCGCCCGCCGGTCGCGTCTTTGTATCGGTCAATTGCGCTTTGCGTCGCGATGAAGCATGAAAGGCGGAGATTAATGTATTACATCCGCAAACATGTATCTTCGTAATTTTTAGAAAAACCTGTAGTATAACCGAGTAAAGATATTCTTGGAACGACGACAGTTTAGCGTTCCTAAAACTTACGCAATCAACATTGATAGCTCATACGTTAGCACTCTGTTTGATTTACAACCAAGATATAGCGATGCGACATTAAGTGATATCACATCTAATATTATGTTCATTTTTGTTGGAAAATACTTAAACGACGCATCTATTATTTTTTAATAATAACGACAGCACAGAAATGTCCCTCACATACATTTACTTCGATGGCGATTTCCGTGTAAGATATGCAATCAAAGTATACAAGCACGAGTTAGGACGTCCGTCGATTATATTGAGATTTACGAGACGGTACCCAGATATATCGTGTTTATCCAGCTATAACGTTCAATCTAGATACATCGTTTCGAAAACTGGTCCAAGGTCATGCCCGCTTGAATCTACGGCCTCCTCAATCTTCCTTCTCCCTTAGTGGTCCGACGCTCGTTCTCTGCAATTTTAATCCACCATTTTACAGGCTCCGGTGGTTCATAATACCAGCGTATTAAAGTTCTTATCGGAATCCTATTATGTAGATAATAGCGTCCTTTGTTTATCTAGCCGATGCGGCGCGATATCGAGAAAGGAGTAGATTATAAGCTGCCGGCATTTCCTAAAACGTCCCTTTGAACGGCAAATCTGATCTCTCCGTTCTTCTGTAATTATTATTATTAAAGAGAAATGTGGGATTTACCGCCGATAGATTCAGCGCCGAAGTTAATATCGCGGTCGAAGGCCGCAGCGTCGCGGCCAATGGAAAAATTTCACGCTCTATACCGCGGACTAACCGCGGAAGCAAAAATTCGGGTTTTTCATCTCGCGCGGACACTATCGAGCGTCGGGCAGTAATATAGGTACAGATCTATAAAACTGCTGTGGTAAAGTTGCATAAGTACGGTAAGCGCGATTGCTGCGACGACGGTGTAACCGCACGGGCTGCGATTTGCTTTTCGAGCTTTTGGGTTGGTTTATCCGGCGGTTTCAGTACCGCGCCGAGGGCGATCGTGCGCGCGCGCGCGCGCGCGCTCACCCGTTCGCTCGCTCGCGCACGTACGTCAGCGAGAGTTATTAAATAGATTCGTTCAATTTCCCCGGGGCGATCGAGATTCCCCTTCGCAGTCTGCTACATCGCCGCAGCAACGCTATCATCCCAACGATGTTCGTAACACGTTTGCCACCATAACGTATCCTGCCCCTGCATATTTATGGAGCCGCGTTCGCCATCAGCCATGCAGGGTGTAAATCCGATTTGATCTCTACCACCCCGTATTAAGCTTCCGCAAACGCTTAATAATCAGGCGGCGCCACGGAGGTGCGAATCATTGTTTCGCTCCAAACACGTCGGCATATGCCGACGTTACGTGTCGTACATACGAGGGCTCTCAGCTCGAGGCTTTCGAAGAAATGACGGATAATCTTTAAATGATCGAGAAAGAGTGTCACGGAGGATTTTGCTGTTACACAATCCAGTTACAGTTAATTAGATTTTACCGGCGTGTATTGTCCAAAAGTTTAGTCCAGGCGAATTACGAGCGAATCTTTGTAGAGGAAGGAAAGTTTCGCAAAGTTGAGAGATCTCCGGCGACTCCTGAGAAGACCTGTTTCTCTTTCACCGTTGCGAGGCGTAATTTCGTGGAAGCTGTACCCAAGTTCTACCACTTTAATCGACGGACTTACGTGCAGTATCTCCTGTTAGTGCAAGCTGACGAGAGAGTAAACAGGAAACGAGGACAAAACAGAAATGTAGAAAGAATGTTTAAGGAAAGGTGATGCAGTATTATGGCGAAGATTTGTATTACGTAAAAATATTTCCCTAAAAATATCCCCTAAATATAACGATCACAAAACACATGTATTAAACGAGTAAATAATTTATTTGATTACGATCTGATAATAAAGAGATAATTAATTCAATTAATCAGCAAAATTGTGCCAATTAATATGTCATGTCATTATCATCACACCATATTATTCTTAATATCTCAGTATCAATATATTTTCATCGTTAAAGGATTTAAATTATGTTTTGGGAAATTGTAGACGCACGAGATGCTATTGTACAACGTTAATAACGAAAAATAATGCGATTGCGATTATACGAGAAAGTGCGAGAAAGAGGAAAAAAGAAAAGAAGAACTTTTATTCTACAATTCATTTTAGAGGATGTTCTTTCTCCAAACTGCTCGTGCTCGCGTACTTTATGTCTCTTCTATTATTTAATGTGCACACTGCAAATATATATCAAATTATATTACAAAGTATCTTCTGATATATTAAAAGAAGAGATTACAATTTCTAAAAGGGAAAAAAGGAAGCCATTTTCCGAGAGGAAGATAAAAGCGTGGTGCGCCAGGAAATCAGCGTTCGTTTCCTGCTCGTGCATGTTATAATTATCATCCTTTTATATTACGCATAAGAAATGGCTTGATTCTCGCCAATACCTGTGTGCTCTCTCTCTCTCTCTCTCTCTCTCTCTCTCTCTCTTCAAAATTGATTTAAAGCTGCCTTGAAGAGGACATACGGAAGGATTTAAAGAAAACCATGTCACTTGAAGATGCACTGTTGAGAGGAAATAACGCTATCTGCCCCAATATGTTAGCCCGCAGCTATGGGTTATGTATTTTGTGTCTGGCGAGGAGGGTGGGCGGGCCTTTTGAAATATTCCATTCAGCAACTGGGCCAGAAAATAAAAATAAGGTTTCCCCAGAGGCGATTGCAAACATATGGCGAAGAAAGGATATAGTCATGGAACCACAAACGCGGTGCTGTTGTCGAGCTGCAGGGATGAATTGTCAGTAGTTCAATCGAAAATCGTGTTAATAAAAGCAGTGATACGTTAGACGAAAAACTATTTTCAGAAAAATTATATTAATATAGCAATGCAGAAATATATACACGAGATTTTATGTGTGGACATTCTTCGATTAACTTGAAGCTTTTCGATATTATTGAAAATCATATTGATCGGCAAAGTATAATAATCTTAACAATTTTGTAATTACGAACATTCCGTTGCAATAAAGTTTCATTTAAAATTATTTATGTTTTGCATTTGTATGCTCACTCTCTCTCTCTCTCTCTCTCTC
>NW_012076569.1:90066-142959 GCF_000956235.1 Wasmannia auropunctata
TGCGAGTTCAAGCCACATTAGCGTCCACACTCCAAAACCCGAAACACGCTTGAAAAGTTGCTATTTTCAGTAGCTGCAGTAGAAAGAGCAGCTCCTCGATTCGTGTCAAAAATTTTCTTTTTGTTTTTTTTTTACAAAAAAAAATTTCCTTTCGCAGCTGTAATTGCAAACCGCAATTAATACTCGCATTTCTTAGTCGGAACAAATATTTGCGCGATTTTCACAGAAATGAAACGATAAAATTGCAGACTTTTGCGCGATTCCGAAGAAATGTTTATGCAATCCAAGTTGCATCCGTATGCTCTCTCTCTCTCTCTCTCTCTCTCTCTCTCTCTCTCTCTCTCTCTCTCTCTCTCTCTCTCTCTCATAGCTTATCGAAAATCTTTATGATTATATACATATTATAATTCTTATTGTGAATTAGTTCGATTTGACAAACAGCGAATCTGGGCTGGTTTGTCGAATCAAGTCTCTCTCGCCTGCCACAGTATTTACGACACGCTAGAACGATGCTCGACCGGGTACTTGTTGCCGTCGCTCACCGTCATTCCATATTCCTGCTCCGCCATCTCCTTCCTTCCCCGCTAATTTTTCCCCGCTCACAACACGGTCCAACTTTTTACTCTCTCCTCTCTTTCAGCCGCCCTCTCAGCCGCCTTTCTCCTTCCAGCGCGGCCCTTCCATCCGTCCGTATGATCATGCCATTCCACGGCGATGATCCTCTGCTCACCAGGGCTTGTACAGCTTCCACCCTTTGCCACCCTCCCTCTTTCTCTCTCTCTCTCTCTCTCTCTCTCTCTCTCTCTGTCACGGCACATGTACACACACGAAACCTGCTCGCGCACACCTAAAAGGGACATGCACACAACACACATTCTGTTACCGAGCGTTATTGCGCCACGGTGTTAACGAATGTCCACGCGATTCGATACACCGGCTCGGTGTCCATTCGACTGGCAAGATACTGGCGTGTAGCTGGTGCGGGCTGACAAGTCGCGCTCAACGAATGTAGCGGGGACAATGGATCGCATGAATAAAATGGAGCAAATGCTTCTGCTTTTTTACCTATCAAAGCAAATGTATGAGAACGACTGTCTGTGTCCGAAGTTAGAACAATTGTTTCTAATGTAAGTGAGAAATCTTAGAAAATTCCTTGAGACGAACAATCAAAATTGTGAATATTTCAATATCATAAGATTTTTTCTAGCATCTTTTGTCTTGAATTACACATTCTTTTATAAATCTAGAAATTTGTTGCTTTTTTAGAGTTGAATATTATGCGATTTAATTAGCAATGCCGATTTTATATTTGTTCTTTTCATTTTTACACCTTTTTTGATAAAATCAGAATCTATAATTCTCTAAATATAGTTTAATTAACGTATTCGTTGTTCAAGAAATATTTTGAGTATACCAGACGCATATGAATATACATAAATTATATATTGACTGATACATTTTTAAAATAATGTTGAATAGCTATACCATTGTCTGCTTGATAAAGTAAGTATTTTTAGCGTTAATAAAAGCGGAGCTTCGTATGTGAAGGTTCAAGAGGGATATCCTTCTGGCGGGCTGAATTCCCCCTCCGCGTGTCTTATAATCCACCTGCGTGTGTTTCATCTTGTAACGCCCTTTGCCTTTTTTTCTTGCTGCTTTTTTCCTCTCTTGTGATAAAAAAAAACTTTCTGAAATGTTGATACTACGTGCTTACGCAAATGACAGGAAGTAGCTGTTGTAGTTTACGTCATTTTGTATTAGATCGAGTTAACTCGTTGCAGTTAGAGAGGGGATGTAAACGCGAACATTGGGTTACAAGTTTTTTCATTACATCGCACAATTTAAGCTGGAAAATCAGTTTGTAATTTTATTTCGTGAAATTAAGTACTCTTTTTTTATCGTTCACAGTTTAAATTATTATGCAGTTAAACGGACATGTTTCTCGCGAAATAAGAAACTCGATGTGTTGCATATGGTATATCGCGTGTAACAATATTGCATAATAATTACAATAAAAACAAATTTATCATTAAAATGCAGCTTGAAGTAAATTTTATATAATTTCTTAATTGAAATTATTAATTGTCATACTAAATTATTCATTTCCCAAAATTAATTAAATTAACTAATGGACAATTTTTTTTCAAGTGTTTTCTCGTTTAACGAGTCTGTTTTTGCTTATTTTCCAAACATTCCATATTATGATTGACGACATTTGTGACTAAATTACGTTGTGTCAACGGATCTCCTTTCTTTCTCGCCGAGTAAAAATTTCGCTTCTCATTATTACGACGCCACTTTTTCCCAATTCTTTTTACGTAAACAGAACAACTAAAATTTCAGATAACTACAAGTGGTCGGTCCTTTTTCATGAACGATTTCACAACAGCTTCGTGAAATAGAAGAATAGCAATAACGAGGACAAGTATTTACGAATGATTTCACGGTATGGACTACACAAGAAGGATGCTCACGAATAACGAGAACAAGTATTTACTCTGGGGAAACAAAGGATCTCTCATACCTCATTCTTTATTCTCGCGGTTACTCAGTTACTTACACTGGGGATCTGCCATCGTAATAACGTTATCGTAAGATTCATCAATTTGTGAAATTTGCTAAAAATTGAGCTACGCGTATAATAGAAATTGTAAAATCGTATGTGTAAACTTTGAAATTTATAAAAATAAAAATGATCAATTTAAATATTAATATTTAATATCAAAAAATTTCTCAGTATAATAATAAATTGTATTAATTGATAAATTATAATAATCTCATTTTACTCTGAAAAACATAAATTTATACATATAATTTAAATCTGCGCAATTGTTTTATAAAAACGGCCTAGTTATCGAATCCGTACGAATTTAATAATTCAATAATGTTAAATAAAAAAATTAACGTGAATTAAAAAATTACTTGTATCCGCGAATATAAAATGGTAATTCTATAAACACAATTATGATGTAACGCATAGTTGGAAATATTCACTGTCCGCATTGTATGCATCGTGCAAAAAGTTACCCGTGCATTGTGTCAACGTGCTCTATGGTGATGTAATCGCTTGTCGACGTTGAATGCCGAGAATTTCTTTGACGTTGAAGAAAGCACGAAAATCGAGGGCGTATCACGGGTCATATGCTCAAACACTTTATCCTTGGCGAGAACTCCGGCGCAGTCGAACTTTAGACGCGATAATCTGTTACTCGTGTTCTCCTCACTGATTGTGAAACGATTCGCTAAGCTGGAGTTAGATTTCTCATTCAACCTCATAATAGGATATCCGGAACTGCATTGGCAGCTCATGCATGGAGTTGCATTATTTTAACATCAACTGTTAGATTAAATCGCTATTTTTATATGTGAAATATACATATATTTATAAATATTTTATAATCAGATTGATTTATTGAAAAAATTGCAAGATAGCGTTTCTAAAATAATACCGTGATTTATAAAAGAATCAATATTTGATTATAAAGAGAATGGCATTAAAGTAAAATAATATATCTCAGAAATAAAAGATAAGTATATGTGTAAAGTATTAACTTCTATAACATTATTCGTTAATATAGAGTTTTAATTTTCAATGTTTTTTTTAATAGTTGTAATTTGCAATAAAACCGCATGCACAAAAGTGAATAAAGGACAGGTAGCGTGCGATAATTCGTGTTAAAGTGGTGCAATATCGATAAGAATTGTTTGATGGCTCTGATTCAAAGGCATTCAGTCTTTGAATTACAGGAAGGCAGACTATCGCCCATAATTTCAGATCATGTGAAGTTCCAATCGACTACTTGAATAATTTAAAAATGGGTTCACCCTCTTTAAGGCGTATACCCTGTCGCTTTTTGCCTACCAGCGATGAGACCGGCGCGGGGGTTGAATGTGGTCTCATTCATGCTTATTTCAAGCTCATTGTGCGCCCGGTGTATTCAGCCTTTGACTCGTTTCTCGTGTCGCCGCTGTAGCGCCGCTCCAGAGAGGAGTAGGGCCGCTGCAGCATGTCGCTGTGTAGAGAATCAGGAAATACCGGTGTCACATTTTCTTCGATGGTAACAAACATGCAGCCACGGCGAAGGAATAGGAACATTGTGATTCATCGAACTATCGAACTTCTCTTTATGCGTAAAATGTAATTTACACGTGTGGATAGAAATAGCAGATGGGCACAAATGGAATTAATCCGCGATTTCATCTCCCGTCTGTAATTACGTAAATGCTTTATTTGAACGCATATCATTAGCCTAGATTTGGTCTATTATTGCGGCGAATCACGTAGAAAAATTTAGAAGTCGCGGTATCTCATGCGAACGCCATTTATTCCCATAAAAGCTGCCGTATTCGCGTGTTACTTTATACTAATTAGCGAAAAAAAATTACCCCGTAATGGATTTTTCATTCACTCTCGCAATGACATGCGGAATGACCCTTCGTGTTTTCGTGCGTTTTTACAGTCGATAGTAAAAAAAAAAAAAATTCTCCATTGTTCTTAGGAAGCTGAAGAGACAACGGGAACGCCTGTGTCGATTCGTGTATAACCAGATTTTGACAGCAGAATGTACCCAGCTAAATGGAACATGGCCTGACCCGGACGATCCGCGCTGGAACAGCGGTGAATACGCGGAACTTCTGCCCGACTGGTTCCCGACAAACGCGACGAATACCTCGACTTTCGGAAACGCAACGACCTCGCCGACATCGGGTAATGTAATTAAAATTAAGCCATACAAACACGCGACTTGCGGAGCACGTCGAGTAAAATTACGAGTCGCGTATAAAACGTCGAGTACATATTCTGTTGCAAAATTATTTATATAATTGTTTATTTCTTCAAATTATGCAACATTTTTTTTTCTAACGCAAATAAATTTAGTCCGTTAGTATAGTGCCGTTGCGTCATAAACGTCTCTATATTAAACGTCATGTCACGTGTGTCATTTACTGATAAAGCTTTACGTCTCCCAAACAGATGAATCTCTGGCGCCCGTTTTGCCACCATTTACGCTCTGGCAGACCGTACTGATTGCTATCTGTCTGGCGATATGTATACTGCTAACTATCGGCGGTAACATCCTCGTTCTTCTGGCATTCATCGTAGATAGAGCCATCAGGCAACCGAGCAACTATTTCATCGCATCATTAGCTGCCACTGATATGCTTATCGGTAAGTCCTACGAAATTTCCGCGTTTCGTTTTCGTCTCCCCACACAATAAACGTTGAATCGTAAAAATGATATCATGATGCAATTTTTAAATCTGTTCTGGAACATCTAAACCATGCCGTATGGTACAGTCGTGACAAGAGCAAAAGTTTTTATAGATAAAATTATATTTGAAGATAAAGACAATATTCCTATAGATTAGATTAATATTTTTTATAAATTTATAAAAATATTAATCTTTTTATAAATATAAATTTAGAAAAATATTAATCTAATCTATAGAAATATTGTCTTTATCTTCAAATAAGAAATTTTTCTAAATTATCGATTTAATAATTTTATGATTTATTATAAATGATGATGATTAGTTAATAATTTTGTAACTTTAATGTCGCAGTAATCTATCAAAACAATCTGTCAATAGCTTTTAAAAGATTTATAATTTTTCAAGTTGTGTTAAACATATTTAATGTCATTAATTCGTATGATAATATAAAATAATTTTATACTTTATATGATTTTGATAGAAATTAAATTATGTTAAAGCATTATTAAATGTTAAATTTCATAGAAATTAAATTATGTTAAAGCATTATTATAAAATATATAAGTATAATTGGGTGCAAAAAATATATATTTACACCAAAATATTTAAATTTTCGGTAATTATCGGTAATTTCGTTGTTGTCGTATTTCGAAATTAATTTACAATACGATTTGTGGCACTCTGCATTTCGATTCGCTTTCTTCGATAGGATGTTTGGGCATAGCTTCACGACCGTTTGATAGTATTTCTAATGCAAATCCCTCAGTTATGAACAGTTATCCCGATGTATTCATCGTGATGATAATCATACGAGATATGTAATTTGGTTATCGCGAGGTCTGAATGCGGAATACGAGTAATCAGATACACGTGGCAACAGAAACCGACTATACAAGTAACGACGTAATTGTTGTGCAGGCACCGTGTCGATGCCGTTCTACACAGTCTACGTGTTAATGGGATATTGGAATCTGGGACCTCTCCTCTGCGATCTATGGCTGTCAGTGGACTATACGGTATGCCTTGTGTCCCAGTACACTGTTCTCCTGATCACGATTGATCGCTTCTGCTCGGTGAAGATAGCCGCGCAGTATCGCAGTTGGCGGACGAAGCAGCGCGTAATCTGGATGGTAACCATCACCTGGATCATACCGGCGCTACTGTTTTTCATCAGCATCTTCGGCTGGGAGCATTTCATCGGTTACCGAGACCTAAATCCGGGCCAGTGCGCCGTACAGTTCCTCAAGGATCCGGTATTCAATACCGCGCTGATAATAGGGTATTATTGGACGACGTTGATCGTTCTGTTCATCCTCTACGGCGGCATATACAAAACCGCCTATGACATGCAGAAGAAAAGCGAGGCCAAGCAGCGCAAGATGCAATCGATGGTCGCGCTGAGCGCCGGCGCGATGTCCGGTATGGCCGGTCGCGCCGCCGGTATAGGTATTTCTAAAACACAGAGCACTTTGCTGAGTCAGGACAAACCGAAGATCGGGGCCACGTCGATGGACGACAGTGTCATCGGCGTGGACGCGATGACTGCGCATAAAACGGTCACGAAGACCACCGACGGCGCGACGGCGCCGGATTCCGCAGGCAAGAACGTTTCGAATATTACGGTGATGGAAACTGAGAAGTCCGAACGCTCCAGCAGTCCCGCTTTCGACTCCGACGAGGAGAGCACCACTGGCGGTACCGGGCAGCAGGTCAGTATCAGAAAGCGATCCTCGCTGGCGGGTCTGGTAGCCCAGTCCGGCGCTCTTCAGGTCTTCGCCACCAACGGACGCCTGAACGGCATCGTGCCGATCAAGGTCGAGCTGAGTGTGCCAACGGCGAGGAAACTATTGCCGACGAGTCCTACGCGCGACACGCCGACGCAGAAAGCTCAAACACTGCCGAAGATACAGGAGCTCAGTCTTCTGGACACCGACAATCCCGCCGAGCCCGACAAGTCCAGCAGCCGGACGTTGACGCCGGAGCAGTCCTTGAAATCGAACGACGCCGATGGCAATCAACAGTCGATTGCCTCGGTCGAGGCGACGCCGCCCGCTCAACTCAAGCGAACGTCGATCAGTAACAGTCAACAGAACATCATACCGCCGCCTATGCAGTTCCAAAGCAGCCCGCCGGTGTCGGAGAGTCCAACGATGTCTTCGCCGACCGACAGGCCCAGATCGTTGATCGTACGCTCCCACGGTCACGGCACTTACGACATCCTCACCGGTCTGGACGGCGGTGATTTGCGGTACATGGACGAGAGCTCCATCATCTTGCCCAGCCCTTCATACGAGAGTCCACCGTCTTCCTTCTCCTGCAGCCTGGCGAATCCGTTGTCGACGGCACCCCCGTCGCCCATTCATGGCGGTACCATGACGGCCGGCGCGAGTACCAGCCTGTTGCAAGCCACTCTCATCAGGGCGACGGCGCAGCAAGCTTCACCAAAATCGCATCAGCTCGCCCAAATCGCACAGAGCAAACAGCATCAGCATCATCCACCTGCGATGTCTAACGCATCTAGTCAAACGCACCCGCCGCGCGTGTTCATCACACACCAGACGAACGTCGCGTCGCAGACGTCGCCCACCGTCAGCAAGGTGCAAACTGCGGTCTCCGTTAACGCCGATAAGTCGAAGCGCCAACCGGTAACGACGGTGGTCACGACGACTGTGTCTATGCCATTAGAATCGTCTAATAGCACGACGGATCGATTCTCGGATCAGCCCACCAAGGCGAGCAGTAATCCGCCGCACAACTCGTCATCCAGCAGCATAATGCCGACGGCCACGAACAGCCAAGAGGCGAAGAGCCAGTCGAAGAAGAAGAAGGAAACGTCGGACGCGGAGGAGAGCGGCTCCAGACGCGACTTCGTCAAGTCTATCGGGAAACGATTGAAGGCCAAAACGCAGAAGAAGGACCTCACGGTAGGCCGGCAAAAGTCACGAACGGAGAACAGGGCGCGCAAGGCCTTTCGCACGATATCATTCATCCTGGGGGCGTTCGTCGCTTGCTGGACACCTTATCACGTATTAGCACTGGTAGAGGGATTCTGCGCGAATCCACCGTGCACGAACGAGCATCTCTTCATGTTCTCATACTTTCTGTGCTACGCCAACAGTCCCATGAATCCCTTCTGCTACGCTCTAGCGAATCAACAGTTCAAGAAGACCTTCACCAGGATACTGAGGGGTGATTTGCATATGACGTAGAGTATCTGCGAATCGCTCGAACGGAATACTCGTTTTGATAATGTAGCTAACGTAAGCGACAACGGACAGTTTCTTTTTTTCCTTTTCTTGCGGAGAAGATGGCCTTCCATATTTAATACCGAATTACACTCACTTGTCGTAACTGTGGTGAACTCGGACAATAATAAAATGAGAATAATATTTTAAGACTCGCCGGCGAAGTCAGGTGTTACGCGCCTTTTGTACATATAATACGCACTCGAGCCGATCGAAAGTCATTATACTGGTATATGTACATACGCTGTACACATGTGTGAATATTTGTTAACGTTTATGTGACCAGGACGCGCGCGTATAACAGGTGTATGTACGTGTAGTCTTAGGCAATTATATGTGTACCACAATAATAAATACTTTGCTGAACCGGAGATGTATTCCTAATAACTTGCGGTTCACGGTCCGTACTATAGCGAGAGCTACAGCTATTGTGAAATTTGACGCTGCGTGGAGAACGCGCGCGCGCGCGCGCGTTATGGTTAAAGTAGCAATTAAGTAATTTAATATAGTAAGGCAGTTAACGTAAACCGAACGAGGAAACATCGTTCATCACGAAAGACGAAAAGTGAAAATATTAAATAATATGTAAGACATTGGTATCCGGCTGCATTATAAAACATCTCAGTCGCTCTGTGAATAAAGGGCTGACTGTATTATAAAATACGCAGTCGTTTCGAATAAAGGACCGTCTCCTCTTGTTGTACGCAGTAATCGTAGAGCGTTTTCCAGCGTTGCATTATTAATTCCCGTCGTATCTCAAATATTTTACGGGTTATTTGACGTACTACTTACCTTTTTTTTATTTTTTACAAACAACGAATCAGCTTGAGGTAGCTCGCCTTCATAGAAGTACCGGAAGCAATTGACGATTTTCTTACGGCTCTCGATCGTGGATCGGAAATATACACTGCCTTGAGATGGCCTAATATGCAGGCCTTTTCTCTTCGAATTTTGTGACACCTGGTACTCTCCTCGCAAACGAGCTTCCATCGATGTCTGATTGACGTTTCGTGGCATCGTTACGTTCGCATCTACGACATGTAAAGATCGTTTTATTTTAATAAGTTTTAAAAATTAATTTTCAATTAATTGTTGATCATTAGCTAATTATTTCCAAATACTTAAATTTTATTATTTTTGAACAATTATTTTTTATCTTTTTATAAACCTGGACATTTTTATCATTAGTAACAGTCGTGTTTTATGTACGTATATGTTAATATTATATATTTTAATTAAAAAGGTGTGTGTATGCAATAATTATTGTGTCGCAGATACGAACAATTATTTGAAGTTTATTACTAGCAGACTGTGATTATAACACGTGGCATCACGAAGCTTCGTTTCAGTATTGCTCTTATCTTTAAAAATCTTTCTTCTCAATAAAAATGCCTAATTTTTTCACTCCATTTTATATGAAACGCATGTGTATCTCGCGATTACTGCAAATTATAAAAAATTATGCATATGAACACAAATTGTAACAAGTAATTCATATTTACATATCTCTCGTTATATTTTAATAACGTTCATAAAAGCATTATCTCTATTATCCTTGTTTGCGGATGAATCAAATATACATTTACACACACACACAAATGCAGGAAATCAAAATTATATAATTCCTGTTAATTAGTAAAACTAATTTATCAAAAATGTGTATAATTGAAGATAGCTACAATGCTTGCGGTATAAAAGCGACAAATAGTTAATAAATTAATTAGCAATTGAGGAAGCAAGTGGGACGAACTGGATATTTACATTTTTATATTTATATTATACAAGATATACCCCAAAAGATAAAATTATCATTTCCCATTATCGTTTCAAATTATTATTTGTATCATCATTTTATTAGCGTAGACTGAAGTGGATACGTAATCAATAGCATGCAATGTCTATTGCATTAATCAAACTATCAATCAAACATTAAAATTGTTAAATACTTTCTTCATCAATTGCTCTTCTGTTTATGTCAGTACATATTTAAAAAAAGACAATATATATTCAATTGAATATCATTAAATATATCTTAGAGCCTTAAGGACATCTCTCAATTAGATGTTATTTAAGTAAAATTCTGGTACGTTGCCAGTTTAAATAAGTCACAAACTTTAGAATTACGGACTTGTTATATGTTACAAAATTTTAGGCGGACAGAAAAGGTGCTTAATTAAATAAACTCATATCACAGTTCGACCCTCGTAAGACGCATGTTTTTTTTCTACCTGTTACACTCTTATTTTTACGTCTCGTAACGTAGCTTTACACCGTAGGATTAGAAAAAAACGTCCAACAAAATAAATCGTTTTTTAGTTTGCCGATTAAATGGAAATAGCAAATTTGTTATTGTATTATAGACTTTATAGTATAATTCTCTACCTTTGTATTAATTTGATATACGATTCGCTTCGCTCGTAAATTTCATCTGATTCTGCTGCAACATTTTATCGCTAGAAACGCGTCATGTTCTTCCACAGAAAAGTACAGAGTGTCCCGGGAAATAAATAAGAGTTTTATATTCACATGAACGGTATGTGGCATTGTGAAATAGCCACGGGGACATTTTGGCACTTTGGATATCTTCCGAAATTCACTGCCAATAGTGAGAGTTATCCCGTTTCTTCATTACGCTAAATATAATTATCTAAATCAGTTAATAAACGTTTTAACATCAAATAAAGGTCATTTTAACATCAAAATGACGGACCTAATCCCGGAAATGTTCCGGGAGCACTAATAGGGCGTTTTAATCCGATTTGAGATTCTGCTCCCGAATTATATATAAATTATTTATTCGTAAATTCACCATTTACGATTAATTTATATCAGTAAGTTACGCTTAAATAAATTACCCAGCAAACGAAAATGAATTGAAATGGATAGAAATGAATTCATTTCGATATTTCCGAATTGGCGCTTCTGATTTTTCGAATCCATTTGAATCCATAAATAATATAATACGAATATTAATACATCAGAATTCAACATGGTAAACAGCTCCTTTCGTATTTCAATTTATTTGAATCCAAAAATAATATAATACAAACATGAATACATCCGAATTCAATATGATGAATAACTCACTTCGTATTTCAATTTATTCGAATCCAAAAATAATATAATAGGGACATGAATGCATCTTTTCTAAAAGCGGACTCTAAAAGCGCCAACTCGGATAAGTTAAAATGAATTGCAATTTTTAATTCATTTGAATTAATTTTCGTTTGCTGGGTAGTGATACGTTTGCATTATGCTTTCTCAGCCTTAAAGAATTTCGGGGTACGCTCGTTTCTTCATGCGTATGTCGTTATAGCACACGCAAGGGTAGAATAATACGCGCTAATAATCTCGTGAAAAAGAATGTGAGGAAAGATCATTGCGATAATAATCAATAACGAAAATTAAAGAAGAAAACACGTTCCGCTTCTGTGTCTTGGCTATCTAGAATGTAACACGTCGGCGTCGATTATGATTAGTAATAGGGCTTAGCGTAAACGATTTACTGTGCGCTTCGTCAACAAAAAGGAAAATCAACTTGCATCAAAACACTTCTGTGAACGCCGGATTCTTCGATACGATCGACGCTACGACATATAAGCGATCATTGTAAAAACGATACTCCGCTTAATGAGACTTAAGTCCAAAGATCAGCTTAACTGATCGAGAAGGAAACGATACGTCGCAGCTCTAAACGTAGTAAACTTCTCTCTGTATGATACGTAGGCTATATTTAAAGATATAATGATAAGTATCCGGGCACAAGTAGCGGTGCGCTTATTGTACAGAGACTTTGTAGAAGAAAGAGAGAAAAAAAAACAACTAACTTATTAAGCAGGCGCCATGTAGCGTGTATACAAATATGCATACATATACGTAGCGTGACGATGGGTAGGCAGAGTAAAGGCTGCTTAGTGCTAAAAAGGGGAGAAAGACCGGTAGACGGTGCAATATCTAGCGAATAAATATAATTAGCCGTAGGCAATAGCATGATTAAAAGAAGCGCAGGTAATAAAAATAGCCGCGTGGAGATACCGTATATAAAGAGTATTGTCTAGATGGTGGAGAAAGTATGTGTTTGCGCATTATATTTCCCCGCCCGACGGTCATGCTTTTATTATAGATTATTCGTTGTAGGTCCGTGAAACGGACAATCATCAAAATTGTGCGCGACGGGTCGGAAAATGTATGATTAATGTGCATTTTATGCTCGATCAATTTCAATTTAATCCTATATATTGTGGAAAATTTAAATAGAGAATTCTTCGTCTGTAAACAATTCACATGGTGGGAATAAGTTCTGTCGTATGATTTACTGCTATTTTATTTGTATAGATTACATTAAAATGTGCCACAAATTCCGTGCACGTTTCGCGAAAATAATTTATGTTAAAATTAAAATTATATGGATATACGCGCACACGTAAATATTAACGAAGAGATAATACAATTAAAGAAGGATTAAATATTCAGCGTATTTGTATTCTAATATCCTATTTGCGCTACTGTATAACGAGCATGACAGACAAAAGATTAATTTAATAATTACATAATATTATTTTAAATATTTTCTAAAAAGAAATCGCGTGAGATCAAATTAAAAATGCAATTGTTATTAAATAATCATAGACAATATAACCTATTTGTCCGATAATCTTGATTTTAAAAATCCATGTAAATGATTATTTTTTATTCTCCTTTATATTTTTTTTTCTCGATTATTTCATTACCTCCCGTCGTTCGTCTTATTTCTTACACATATATAATTTATAAATAATATAATGTATGTTATGTAATAATTATAATGCGTTATAATACTTATAATCTACTTTTAGAATAATGCAGCATGCTCTGATTGTGGGATCGATATTTAGAAGTATATTCGCCATGCATAACGTCAAATGTCTACTGCAAATTGGCAATTCAAATTAATGTATATGTGAATAAACTAAGGTTCGAATGAAATTGTGACATAGATGTTATCAAGTAGCAATCGATTTTTATTTATATTGCATCTCTGTATGCAAGCCATACACGAAGGTGCACCATATATATATAATAATGCGCGTCCTGAAGTATAAATGATACTTAATTGCTGAACCTGTAAGTAAAAATGAATATAATAAAGTGAGACAATGCAACGTGATATATAGAAAAATTATTATAGCATTTTTCCTCTCAATAGTATTTCCGTTGATATAAATTATATATAGATAAGGTAAGTATGAAATTTTTTCAAATTAACGTTTCATAAAGCAATATAATAAAACTCAAAATATATAAAAAGATATAATAATATAAACATAAAGTTTGATTAATTCTTTCTTTCAAAATTAATTTACTAAGCGCTTAAAACATTATCACGCATGATGCTATGTGCAAAATAACAATTTTGAGATATCTGAATTTTATTTACAATCTTAATCTTAGAAGATAAAAGTTTGAAGTACTGAAAATATAATAATTATTTATTTTTGCGTGATAAGGCTCCAAGATTTTAAATACAAACGAGAATAGTAAAGGTGGTGACATCTAATCGAAGCTGTATCAATCTGTACCCACGTAATCCATTTGAAAATTTCAATAAAAATAAATAGGTTGAAAAAAGTAATATATATATATATATATACACAAGAATTTGTTTTGTAACTAATAATAAAAATGTGTGTGTAGACATAGAATACCAATAGCATATATAGACATCTATCTAGAAGCTGGGATGTAATCTGTTATTGACTGATCATCCGATACCACTACGTGGTATCCTATTTCTGCTGACAATTGGAATTTGCGTAGTATTCTCTGAAATAAGTAATATCAAGTTTCGATTGTCGGTACAGTTAACAAGCAAGTGAATTCAGATAAAATTGCCAAATCGATAAACAATAAATGTCTAAATTTATTTTTTATATTTCTATACCCTATATTTTTTTGTGAAATAAATTTGTAAAGATATACGTGAGAGTTTCTATTCTTACTTGATCTTATTTGAACAAAATTTATTGATTGCAATAATTGTAAAATACACTAGTATAGTCACGGAACAAGACTTTCTCAACGGATGATAACCCGTTTAGTCAATAATGCAGGTAGCAAAAAGATACTAATAATTTAAACATTTAAAAAGATTCAGTAATTTTATATACTATTGGAATTTTATACAATGTAATTAATGTACAGATTATAATTATTATAATTATTACGTAGATTTAAAAGTATAATTTTCACATATTTTCAACGATTTAGTTCAGTCGATAACGGTGATAAAATACGCTTATCAGAGAAATTTATATTGGAAGTTTTAACAAAGAATATCAAGTCTTTATAGATCTTTTTACACTATCACGTTACTGATCAGTGTTTATTGATCAGTACATGTTGCTATTATTAAATACTAATCAAACTCAGATGATTTCGTAACCAAGCTTTATTAAACTTTATTTTATCTTTGTATATAATCCATATTTATTAATATTTAATTAATTAAATATTAATTTTATATTTAATTAATCAAATATTAATGATTATTCAATTTATTTTGTCATTATGTCCTTTCTAAATCATTACGTTGTACAATCTAAAAAAGAATTTGTAAAGCATATTTGTAAAGTATAGTAATTATCATTACTATGTTAATTATAAATAATATCAAGTGCGACGTTATGGCATTGAAAATTTTAATTTTTAATAATAAAAAATATGTGTTATATAAACTTATACAATACTTTAACACATAATAGATATTAGATTGTATTTATGAGTATTATGTTAATTTTAATAAAACGGTTAGCATATCAATTGTGTGCATTCTTTGGAGGATTTTATTTTAAAATAAATAAAACGGTATATATTATTAATTGCATTTTGTGGTAAATATCTTTAAATAGAGAACACTTTATATCACTTTGATAAATTATGTTATAGCTTCTATAACAAATTATGACATTTGTATGTGAAGGTTCGTGACTCGAATCAATGGCAATAATTTAATTAAATGCTAGTTTAATTATACGTAGGTCGTGCTACGTGTAGTGAAGTGAATAGAAACCACAAGACGGGGAAAACAGGATACGACGGAAAGGTTGAATTTAGGTAAAATCTCATGTAAAGTTACCACAAATTTGCTGTACAGGTGCTAGTATTTTGGTGCACCAGCCAATCAAGTGAAAACTGTTACGTTATTATTAATAATTTAAAATCTATTGCAAATAGATTTTTTACTCCAAATAAAATAAGGTAAAAATAAATCAGCTTAAAAAAATTATTTAATTAAAGTGTATTTAAAGCGTTTCAAATAAATTTAAATTTTCTGTTAGTTCTTCATTTTTAATATAATATATACATAATATTATATACTATTTAGAATATACATATATATACTTATATAATATAGAATACCATAAATTATATTATAGTCTGTTTTATTATTTTATAATAAAAAATAATAAACCAGATAAAGAATTTATCGATGTCACTGTCACCTTCAATTTATAAAAATGTAATTTCAATTCTTCGCATATTTCCAAGCATATTATGTAGTAAAGTTTAAGCTTGCTTACCAAGGGTAATCTTGGATTACACTTGCGTTTAATCTAAGCTTGAACTCTTGTTTTAACTTCGCTTGAGTACACCTTGAGAACACGTAGATAATTTCGCTTGACTGAAACCATAATGTCTTTAAAAAAATTGCTTTTTATCCATTGCTTAAAAACAAATTTCAAAATTAAAATCTGCTGCAAATAGTGATTACAGATGTAAAAATGTATAATTTATTTAAGTAATTTTCAAATTATTTTTGTGTAGAAAACTAACTATGTACCAGGATATTTTTTATCCAAAAGCTATTCTATTTACGTTGACAAAAAAGTTATTTTCATTTTAAATCATATCCCATATCAATCATTCGGAATTTGTACATATTTGTTTCTATTCCATTTTCTTCAGAGCAACGGATTGAATATTTCAAACAAGTTTGTATATATTTTCTATAAAAATGACATAATACTGTCTTCGGATACTCAGCACTTCCTGTTTATTCCAAAAGTATTCAATTACTTTATCTTCTATTAATATGAATAATAAATCTTTTCTGTTGTTCGCAGCCCTTACTTGCATACCAAACAAATCCGTGCGAAATATTTCGGGAGTTATATACTCAGCCTCGAGTGAGAAACGCCAATATTTTGTCGCAACCTATCCCTTCCACAACAAACATCTGCCTAGTCTCGGAGGGTCTTCTTTCGAATAATAATCTGTTATATGTACATATGATGATACGTGTGGGTGTGCACGGTCTAACTTCTATGAAACTCCCCTGTATGCCATGTATCAGACACCCTTCAAGTTTCTATTTGAGTCTGTATATTTGACGCTTGCCGAAAAAGATAAACATGTAAATTTCAATCAGCTGGCTGATTGAAATTGGTACAAAATGTAAACATGAATACACGAGCAAGATATTTAAAAAACATCAGTACAGTGTAATTAACAAATAGCGTAAATAAATTCTGTCGCTTTTGTAACATAAAAATATTGTGAAAAATATAATAGCCATAATAATATTGATTGCATCAGGCAGAATAATCTTCCCTTTTGTAGAAATTTCAAAGATAATTTTGTGAGAAAAATTTTGATCGAATTCTTCGTACATAAATTACAAATGGGATTTGCTGGACTACCATATGATCTAAAAATATTACTTTATCTGGATTCTATGCATAATAGTAACAAAAAATTACATTTTAAAGTAAAAATAAGTTAAACATATTTAATTATAATTCAATTACTATAAGTTACTAGAAACGTAAAAATATTTTCATATTCTTTTTATACATATACAGTTATAATTAAAAATATTTAATAATATTTAAACGGTAATTGGTGCAAGTAGAAAAGATTATCTTTCTTATATTTAAAATAACATTATTTAATAGAAGCTTGTTGAACAGATTATAGATGTAGATACATACAAAATTAAAATTAATTCTATTAAACAAATTATTCACATATTTCAGTTTCACTAAATTATGTTTCCGTCTTTTGTATTCGTTTTCCCTTCCAATAAGATTTAAGCCATGCTTTATAAGCTTACTAACTTTTACTAACGAGCTTTCTAAGAGGCTATATCGCCTTGTATACGTTACACATTTCATAAAAAAAACCTGTTTCTTTCACATATTGCCTTGTGTTTGCACAACACAATAACACACAACATATGTCTGCAAACTCATAATGCAAAGTATATATACAAAAAATATACAGATGTTATATAAATATATTTAGACAAATATTATTTTGTTTTTATTCAATGTTCTATGTGTAAGTAAAAATTTACTTACAGTGTTAAAAGAAATTAATTGGTGTATACATTTAGATCGATAATTGTATACAATTAGAATGATTTTAGAGAGTTAAATGAATTATTAATCACGCTTAATAAATTTCTTGTAATAAAATGTTTTTGAAAGGCGATTAAAATTTTATTGCATAATTTTAACGTTCCGGTCCGATTCCTCTCGACATTATCCTTTTCAATCTGCGGCAGATGATTAAATTCATTTTAGCTTCCTGGAATATCAATTGATAAGATTGGTAAATCGCATCTCTCTATTCGTTAAATATTCAGAGCAATTCAGAGCTTTTTTTTTGCAAATTTGAATAAGTAGTAGTCGGTGTCTCTCTTATGCTATTGGAGTCTGTGCTTTTCCGAGATATACATATAAAAAGTTTTTCTAAGATCTTTGTATTTCGTATGATGAGGTATCTCAATGTGAAGTCAACCGTACGTGAGGAGCATACTTTTCCACTTTCACTTAAGTTGGAAGGCCCAGATACGAATACAGTTAACCGAGAAGAAAGATATTTTTTTTCTTCGTCCATCTATAAAGCTGCAAACTTTTAGCTTTATACAGGCGTAGCAAGCTGGATTTAAAGCTCAATACTACTTTTGATGTTTACGTGATTTACGTTATGTTTAAAAAAAGTTTTCCATTTCTACCAACAATTTCTACCAGCAAGTAAACTTATTTCTCATCATATTATAAGAGGCTTTACTTTGTCATAAAAGAAATTACAAAATAAAGTACAGCAGTATTTAAAAAATATAATTAAATTAAATTGTGATGTTTAGCGTAATGTTACCTTTATATAATAAATTTAAAATTATTAAAAAAAGATTAAGTTAGTTGTTAAGTAATTCCGACATTTATCAGTATTGTGAAAGGTATTTATTATAATAACGGTATACTCAATAATACGTTGCGTCATATTTACTTGCGAGATTTTCTCACGCGGTATATATATATTTTCTTTTACTTTACGAAAACGTTATGCTAAAGATATGATAAAGTTACACTACAGGAGATGATTGCAGAGTTTATATGATAAACTCCGTCTTTCGGGTATATTGACGAGTCAGGCTTCTTTATGCTATAACAAGAATGGAAATACGTCTATAACTCACAACGCTTTCGAAGAAATGTGGGGCTATGATTATTATCATTCTCATTCGCACGAAAGGAAAATGACATTTTTCCATGACAAAGGCGTGAAGTCTGATCTGAATATCAAACAAGTACGACGGAGAAAATTTTGTCAAAATTATAGTATAGTTCTATGAAAATACTTACTGAAATTTTATTAGGTAGGTCATTAATTGCAAAAAAATAATAAAAGATGAATTTCCTACAAAGAGCGTAATTTATAGCGTAAATAATCACTGCTTTTAATTATGCTTTTCGAGCATAAGACATTCCTACCCGGCATTAATTAAATGGTGTTTTGTAAATTTCTACCAGAATGGAAAATTTATTTCTCACTACCCCTATTTATATTTGGTTCCGATGAGAAGACCTGCTGGCAAGGGAAATGTTCGCATATTTTCTACAAATCACTTCTTAAATTACAATATTTGTCGATGCATATTTGCTGAAGCGAATTTTCGTGCTAAGAATGTATAAATATTACATGTAATATTATCTTTATTAGCGTTCAAGATTCTATAAGTTTAGATTTATCAATAATTAATTCAACTTTTGCTTGTTAAAAGATAGCATTACAATAGAGCTCGTAAGTAACATAACATGAATAAATACAATAACATGAAATTAATACACAGTATAAGTAATTAAATTAAAATTAATATAAATTAAACAATAATTTAAATCAATAAACTAATTTGGCATATAAATAGTTTTGCAAAATATGTATATTATGTAATAAGTCTTTGTAAAAATAAAAGCTTTTCAGAACGATTTTTATTCCGCTAAAACTGAGCTAGTACTTTTCTAAAATATAAAACTTAAAATATGTCTTCTTATAAAATCGTATAAAATCTGAAAATCTAAAAACGTTGTGAAACGTACGTGGCACCGTAGCATATTGTAGATACAACATGCTGGGGGATCAGAGTCTACGTTATCTCAGAAAGTGCCAGATCTCCGGATGCATTCCTGCACGTAATATAAAACATCTGTTGAATCTGAGAAGTGTCCCACCGAACGTGACGCAAGTCTCTCAAGCTTTTATCCTGAAAAATAGCTATCATAAATCGACGAACGTACTGATATCCGGCTGGAATCGGCGCAGACACTCGCGTATTTTCCCATCAGCTGACACTTGTGCCCAAGTGGAAAGTCTCGGCGTGGTGGGCGACGAAGGAAAGGGGTGCGAGAATGCTCATGGTGCGCACGCACCGCTGAATGAACGCGCTTTTGAGCCTTCAGTATCACCGTCGGGGTTCTTCGATGCGGTACACCGGCTTGATCCACCTGACGAACGGGATGGATTGACGAACGATCACTCGTAAATATAAACGTCCTTTACGTGGATACGCGCGCGCACAAATCGTCTTCGATAATTTTGCGACAATAATGTCGACAATTGACGAATCGATCAAGCCGCGCGCAAATAAATGACAGGTACCGATCGACAAGAGACAATCAAGATTCGTCGAATATGCGGATACGCACTGTCAAGTTCCCGGACGCAACGTGATAAACTCTGTCGTTTGTTACTGTCAGTGACAATGACTTTCATAAAACGATCGTAAATTCAAAGCTTTGCGCTTTCTATTAACTGATTAAAAAGAAAGGGAAAAATATACTGATTACGAATGATATTGTGCCTCTGAAGTGTATGATAAATGCGAAGCGCATTTTAGTAATGGATGGAAAGAAATCTTGCAGAAAGGCTGTCATTCGCAGTTGTTGAACGCGCGTTTTATAGAAAGTGTTTAAAAGTTTAAGTAATATTATTCGTCTAAAAACACAACGATAAGTATTGATAATACATAAAAATTATTATTTTAAAATGTTATACAATTAATGCGGTAAAGTGGGGGAAGAATTAAAATAAAGAAAGCGTTAAAGATTTAAAATAATTCCAAGAAGGTTCAACTAATTTGCAAAATCTACGTAAAGATAAAGCAGATCTCTATAGATCTAATTAATGTAACGTAGATTTCCAAGCGCTTACTGAATAAGATATCTGAGAATCCCCTGACAAAGTGATCTGGAGATACAACCATTTTGCGTTTATTCCAGCTTTAAAGGCAATCTTATTAGATCGACGGACAATAAGTTTTAACAGAAGTATTTGGGATATAAAAAAGTGCGCCGCAAATAAAGGAGTAAAATGTAATCAAGTTAGTATTTGAAAGTTATTAATGTCGATTGCACTGATTAAACAACGAACTGTATGAGACTTCCAATCAAGCACCACAAATTCGTATCAATTACGTGCACATTTTTCCAATAACGAGCAATCAAGTTAAGCCATAATGATAGTTACTCGCCAGTTCATTGTGCGTCACGTCGGAGGAAATTGGTAACAGCTCATAAAATCGATTTAACGTGCTGTTTGGAGGAAACGAACGGAGAGATAACGATTGAACACAAAGCCCCGGGAGTGTCCGTACGATCGCTAAAGACAAACCTTTACAAATATGAATAGCCCAAACCTGGAGCATTTGTACAATTGCACCGCATCGGTTCTGGATCTCAATGTTACAATGCTACTGAAGCTAAATTTTAGCGAGATCCGTTATTTTATCGAGGAGACGTTAAACAAGTCAACCAGACGTGATATTATTCAGCAGGCGCTCCGCGACTGTATTCTCGGCAATCAGGAACGGCCGTTCGATTTGCCATGGTGGCAGAAGCTCTTCTGGTCTTCGATATACGCGGTGATCGTGCTGGTCGCAACTGGTGGCAATATTATCGTTATGTGGATCGTACTTGGTAAGAAGACAGATTGTATAAACGTGTGATATAGCATGACGGAAAAGTTTCCGCTTCGTTAGTATGCTTTCCTATGAATACAGATTATTTCAAAATGAAACTCTTTTTGAGGACATTTTTCCATTACGAATAACAGTCATACGGGTATATCGTTTTTCCATTGCATCAACAAATTCAATTTTTGTTATGAATTAGTTGCAGAGAGTGTGTAAATTAAAACAATGGATACATAACTGCAATGCATACATGACGATAAAATTAGCATTAAATTAAAACTTTTGTACGATAATTAAGTATGTTATTATAAATTGTTAATTAGGCAAAAAATTTTAATTTAAATATTCATACATTCAATTAAAAAAGTAAATTTCCATAATTAACAACTTTACACTCATGCTTTATAATGATAAGTTTCCCTTTTATTTATAAATGTTAGATGTTAGTAAGAATAAAACTCAAACCATTGAGGGTACTACGTTCGTGTGTACATTGCGATGTATTCAGAACTTTACACTTCATTTTGCTGCATTGACATTCAAATAAAGATATTACAGTGTACGATTTACCGATTCATTCCGTTCTTACATATACTAAAATAACTAAATTACATTGTTAAATATAAGCATATTATTGTAAATATAAATAAAAAGATCGTTCCTTAAATATAATAGAAAAATTTGATTGTTGAGTGCATTAATACTCATGTGTAACGTGGTAAATTATTATAATATAATCAATAAAATTGCTGTTTTTGCACTGAAGGTGCAAGGTTGAAATTAAATTCAATCTCCACTAATTATTAAACGCTTCAATTAATTGTAGCAAAGTGGTCTGTAGCAAAGTAGCATTATAAAAGAAACGTAGTATAGATGTATAAGTTTAAAAAATGATATTTCTTTTATAATACAAATTATATATATGCAAATTTGGAAGCATATTGCTTCATTCGTTCTTTAAAATTTTCTTTCAAATCCATTGAGAAGTTAAAATTAAATGTACATTTCTGTTTAACACGGATAGTCTCTCAAAGTATTTCAAAAGCTATCACATTAACGGCACATTAGAAAAAGATAATTTCTCCAATTATTAATATTCACGGAGAAATTCTCCGTGAATATCACAAACATGAAATATACACGGGAAAAAATTTATAATTATTATTATTGGCACGTGGGAAGATTGACGTTCAAATCCTGGCAGAGGTAATATTTTTCGCAATAAATTCTTTACACGTTTTGACAGATGGGGAATTCTTTTAGATGCTTGTTAGCATAAAAAATGTTAAATTGCTCGTCAATTTTATTCGTTACAGTGGATTCCAGCTTCATGTAAGGAATTGTGTTTTAAGACCGACAAAAAGTGCGGCGCATAGTTTGTATGTGGCTCGATATTGTAACAATAAAAAATATACACATCAACATCCGTGTCGATTCTCGTTGGCATTACTTTGTTATTTCTGTGTTACAATTATTATTAAATTTATATTTTATAATTAACATTGTATAATAAATACAGATATTTTTTATAATAATCAACACATAAATATTTTATACATCTTTCTATAATAATGACAATTTTTAATGAAAATAGTACGCGCTACTTAGAAATTAGTCAAAATAATAATTAAATTGATATCTTTTGAAAGACTGGTTTATATTCTACATTATATAATATGTTATAAATAGAGAGAATATATTTATTCTTTATAATCTCTCAGAAAAAAGAAAAGTATAAATAAAAGAAAATATTGTACACGATTACTCTTTATTATTCAAAATCGGATATATACTTGTATTTGTTCGAAATAATCGCTTGTATAAAATCACTTTCTAATTTAATATTAATATTTTTCACTCTCGTAATGTATTATGACCATTACACAAAATCTCGTAAAATGTTTAGTCGTTTAACTCGAACGATATTTGATTTCTCATGCATTCTGTATTGAAAACTGTTCTTGTGGCATAGACACTCGATAAAAACATGGAACATGAAGCGAGGTAAATCTTCGCGTATACGATAAAACACGTCACATTGTCTACGTCTCTCAGAGAGACAATTTTACGGTTATATAAGTTCTATGTTTATAAGTTATATGTTTTATGTAAGCTATAACCATCTTTATACGACTGCTTGAACAGAAATGTAATCGAAGAGTGCGCGATGAATCCAACGCGTGTTAAGCTACAGTATTATAATATACAGCATGTTCTATGAGAGCGTTGAATTATCAATTATTAATTTTCACGTTCAACAAAATAGCTGTAAATTTAACAGCACATATCTGTTAACAACAACTGGTAAATTGATTAATTAATTTCTAGGTAATAGAAGTTTACAAATAGTAACTATCACTTTCAATAATTGATAGATAAAGATGTATTGTAAATTGCTGTTTCATAAAAGATCGATATTTCACAAAATATTTTTTCCTTGCAATCAACAATTTAATAATAAATCAAAAGGATAAATTTAAATTCAAAAAGATTGCATTTGTTGTAAATATGATAAGCAATATCTCGTCGATATTCATTATCTCATCCTTTTTTTTTAAAGTAATCTAAACTATTGTCTCTTGCTATACGTATATACTATATATGTGACAGCTTTGATCCATATCTACGTGACAAGCATCCTTAATCAGAGACAAACACAATTCGTTTTCATCATAGTAAATCAATAAAGACATATGACAATTTCTTATACAAGCCACGTGTATCGGATTTATGGTATGTATTTTTGCACAGAGAGCAACTTTACGTAGCAAATGATTACACATGTAAATGGGTACAAATATACAAACAAAATACGTATACTAAACATGTCAATCTGCTATCTGATTAAATTTTGCATATTCATTAATTTCACCTATATAAAAATTCACATGCGCTCAAAAATATGGAATATTAAAAAATTTTACAAAAATATAAATCGCTCTAATATAAATCTCCTTTACAGATTAATTATAACAATGACAGTTTCAGCTTTGTAAACTTTTGTTCTCTCTTTTAGCGCCTACGTATCTTTTACGTTTTATTTTTAGCTATGTATTTATATCAAATCAATATTAATTTTTATGGTAAAATAAAATTATTAAAAGTAAATAAAACGTTAATATTTTAATTCTACATCCATTATCTAATAAGATTTAAAGCTGCGAGATTTTATTAAAAAATCATTGTACGTTAATGTTTTTACACATATATCATATATACGTATAAATACTCACATACACAATTCATTTTATTTACATGTTATTTGGAAATCGAAAGTTTATGTATCTAATATGTTTTCATCATATTTTAAAACGATAATCAGTTTACAAAGTTTCTAAAATTTTGAAGATAATGAAAATAAGATTATATACAATACATTGTATAAATAATCTCGTGTTTTATTAAAAAGTCGTTGATAAATTTTCGACGTTATTATTTCCTGTATAATATAAATCACACAATTACTATTTTAAGGAATATGGAAATGTACATATATTAAATTTTGTAGCACGTTCCTTATTGAAACAGTTTGCAACCTCCACACAATTAAATTTCTCTCTCTTTCCTTCTCTCAAACTGGTATTGTATTATTATAGGTGCTTATCAGCATTTACCATTTTCATATATCTACCCATCTAGTACTTGAATAAACCAAACCATTATACCGGTACTGGTTGCAGTTTTATTTTATTTTATTTTTGCTTGTTTCGTTTCCGCAACCTTTAGAAATCGTCGCGAATTCGCGGAGGTAACTATACGCGTTTATGTGGTACGTGCAACATTTTATATCACAATGGAATTATAACTCGCAATAACGACAGTATTATAAAATCTTGAATAAAATGTATACATCGTTACCATTATATAAATATATTGTACATGAAGAATCAGAAGAATTCATTATAATATAAAATTTTTCTGTTTGAACACAGTGCATCTAGCATGCAGTTTATAATGTGTTTATTAAAAACAAGTTTATTTTTCTTGAAATAAATACGTAAATAACAACGTTATAATAAAATTGATAAAAATAAGTAATAAATATCTAAAAAGTATAATCCATACTATTTTGCGATGCTTCCGTTATACAGAATACATATTGGATACACATTATTTGTCGCGTCCCATTTTTCATTACTGGAATACCATTTTATAACTCGTTCTATATTATACAATATTTTTTAATAATCTGGCTAAAACGCCGAAAATAAATACAAAAAGATTGTAGAAAAATACAAACATTATTATCACACATATTTTCAATGTAAGTATTATATATTTTTTAAATAATTATATTACATAAATATATAAATAAATAGAAATTTGAGGTTTGCTCAGGCTACCTCAATAAGAAGGACCATCAGATACAGAGACCTGTATAAAAGTGAAAATGCTGTGAAGCAAAATGCTAATATAATCAGTTTAAAACTACATGTTTATGTAGAGTTGCACCTACAGATATGCAAACTCTGTGAAAAAACGTAATTTTACTGCAAATAAAATTATTTAATAGTATTTTGTATTTTACCATACTTGATAATTTGAAACATTAAAATGCAAAAATAATTCGTAGATTTCGATAATTGATAATCAATTTTTGAATAACTATAGTAGTTATGTTGGTTATATTTAGTCATAGGAATGGTGGTAGTGTGTGTCATCCTTTCTATGCATGTTTCTTCATAAATATAATTGAAAAAAAATTTAAGAATGCAGCAAATGAGTTTTCTCAAATCTGTATATATAATTTTTGCATATGTAGCGACATATAATAATATGAACAAGATTTCTTTAATTGTGCTCTTATATAAATTTGCATTTAAAGTTAAATTAAAAGATATAATTGTCCATTAGGAGAAATAATTCTATTAGAGTTCATAAATTTTATTAGCACCCATATCTATTTTCGGTCTTCAGAAAATGTATTGTACATCATTTATCCTAAGGTACGTATATTGCGGTACTCTAAGAATCATGTATCAGAGGTTTCATAAACTTGACTAATGTAATATAACATTTTTCCATTACTTTTTCAATAACTAAGAAACTTATTTCTTAAACTTTCCTCCAAAAGTTTACCAACCAACCAAGTATACCCTTAATAAAATTATGAAGTTGATCGATGTTGATTAGCCGTCATGTCCACGAAAATGACTTTTCTCGCCGTATAATGGTAAAAGAATTTGTTTTATTTTCTCGCTTATATACGTATATCTTGTATGTGTAATCTTACACGCATGTACGTATAACAATTGGATATAACCGTTTCTAAGGGTATTTGAAAGCAGATGGCGTCGAAAAGGTTGATAATTACACGCAAACATTTCAAAGTTCAAGAAGCTTATTGGATGCAATATTTTACAATGGTATCGCTTCTTTCTTTGTTTAAATATTTAAATTAGTTATCTTATATGTAATTATATCATTAAATAATGATTAAAACAAAACAAAAATATATAGCAAAAATAAAAAAAAGGATTACGCGAAAGAAATATTAATATAACTTTATAATTTTATAATATCAATATATCATAATATTATTATAAAAAATATTGTTAACCCTCGGTGAACCAGGTGTGACATATCCCAGAAAAATTTAAACTTTTATAACTTTTTGAAAAATAGTGCGCACAAGTTGTTGTTTCGTGTAGCTGGAGACGTTGCCAGTCGTACTAAATTAATATACTTAAAGTAAAATACAACATGGTATGAGATACCCCACATAGTTCGCCATGTTGATTTTTTCTACCTGGTTCACGGAGGGTTAAAGAAATGTTTATCTGTGCAAAAATATGCATATTGTCCCACAATATCGTTCCAACATCCGATAAAATTTTCCTTTATTATCCATAAGTGTCACTTAACTCCGAATCAGATAACAGATTAGAATATAGGAGTCTGCGATCAAATTGTGGAAAATTTGAAACTTTCGTATATTGTGACGGTAATATTATACGAAAGTTTTATGTTCCACAGTTTTCTAATTGCCAGTTGCTTTCGATAACTTTGTTGCAAAGATGTTATCTGCTTTGTAAGTCACGGATTATTAATAAAAAGTAATACAATTAATCGCTTTGAGTTAAATATATTGCTACATCAAGCCGATTATACCGACGTCATTTCATCCTCTTTTTACGCACGTACTAAAGTAATTTGTCCTCGACGCGGAAGAAAGAAAAAGTATATTTACGAGCGGAAATTTATCAGTCAAAGAAACTGCGATGTTTTACGCATCATTTTCGATGCTTCTCGACATCCCGACGGGAATTCGTGATGAAACTTTCGCTGTACAAGCATTGTCTGCGAGTATAGTCGAGGAAGTTTCTATTGATCTGAGAGGTGGGAAAACTTTAGTGGCACGGCAGATTAAGAGCCTTGACCAGGATGGCACGAACATAAAATCTCGCAGAAATCTAGCTTTATAACGAGCCACCGTATTTCTCGGACAAACTGATCCCACAGCTTGTCCGCATTGGCAAGGAAGGGTTTGTAATGGCGAAGCCGCGCTTCGTCACGATAAGTAATAGCTGAGAATATATCTGAAGAAGGTTATCGCGAGGAAGGAGGAGCTTGAAAATTACATTTGCGACGATCCTCCCTGTACGTTCACAAACGGCTTTCTGCCGCTAACAGAATCGCTGAACTTTTGCCTTTTCCTAAATATATGACATGTATTGTAAAGCCACTGCATTATGCATGCATGTTACTAGCATACGATGTAACATATGATGCTGCGCTGCGATTTGCTTGTTTAAACAAAATTTTTTAAAAGAAACGTTTAATATATAAATAAAATTTGTCGGGCAAAATTGTTAAAAAAAATTTTTAATTTGTTAATGTATTATTTTACTTTTTTGTATAATTTTCTCTATTATATTTAATTCTTATTAAATATTTTAGTATTTCTTATTAAATATTTCAGTTATTTTATTAGCAAAAAATGTTCTCCTTGTCAGATCTCTTTAATCGGATTTCAGTTAAAATCTAATTAAAAAATTATAAAACCATTTATAAAGCTCTGCGTGACGCGCGTAATTTGTCTCTATTAAAAGGAAGGTAGGTATTCAATGCTACTAACACACAAATCATGTCTTGCAAATTATTACAATATACGTTGCTTCTTTGTTTCTGATGCATTCGCTCAGAGTTTTGTTTACAGATCGATTATACCTGCAAGCAATACCTGAAATATGCATTCCTGTACGCGTGAATCTCTCATATATGTATATATATTCTCAGCTAGACGTCAGAAATTTTTAAAGTACCCCAGGGAGATTGGATTGAAATTCATTTCGCTATTGGTTCTTGCAACGAAACTCTTGTAATTTATAGATGCAGACCCTCATCGAAGACACGGGGAACATGTATAAAACCGGATATATTCGTCATATCTGGTGTTTTCGGAGATAATATTCCATATATATATATATATACTGATAATTCTTTCACATGCACACGTTTTGATCTCCCTCGAGTGATACGAATTTTAAGTAGAGAATATGTTTTCTCTCTGACGTAGCGTTATATTAATTTCAAACATATGCTATATTAAGGTGTACATTGTATTACCGAGATAATTATAATCGAGAGAAAGAGCAGCACGAAAATTCTATTTTGTCGACAAAAATTAGCACTGTTCGATATTATTTTGGAACATTTTGTGTTATCAAAAGATACAATTACGAATTCATTTAGAAGGCATAAAATTAGTCAAAATATGTGTCTTATTATTGTTTGTAAATTTTATTTATGCTATTTACTTCCATAAATTATTATTGTAAATTAATGCGTATTTTTGAAAGTTCGTGTGTATGCTTATATATTTATCCAAACTGTATTATGCGTTCAAACGCCACAAATTTTATAAAATATGTAATTTTACTGTTTTCATATTTACACATAAATTAAAAATTAATATTTAATCTAAAGTCATTTTTCTAAACAATTCCTAAGTAATCTAAATGTAACATATTTTTCTATAACATTCCATATAAGTAAGAATAACTTTTTTAAGTCCTAATTTAATAGTAGAAACCAGAAAGCTGTGCTTTCTGATTTAATCCTGTGTTGTGGAAAGCGACTACGGAGACATCGAGTTAATGAAACTTTATCCTTTAAGTGACACATCAAAGTTTCACGAAAAAAGTACTCGACGAACACGAATGTTACTTCGTCGCGGCTATACAATTTTATTTAGTTTGATGCACGGATGTTACGAGGCGCGGCTTGATATACAATTTTATTTAGTTCGATGCAGGTAAGTATAAATCTGCGAAAATTAAAAATCCTCTGCATCGACAAATACTAAAACAAATAATTCATCCAAACATTACAAAAATTTGCATAAACGAAAGCGTAATGACGATAAAAGCAAAAATAATACGTTACAATAATAAAAAAAAATATGAAAAATACGATAAACTTTTGTCGTCGTGAAAAATATAACGTAATCTTTAATAAATTTCACCAAAAAATACGAATACCTTTTGTTTATAGTTTAACGAATTTGCGGGAAAATTTATATCTTTCATACATATTTTTATACACAAGTTAAACATTTCGTAAGAACAGATTGTAAATACTATACATTATATATACATATTAAAATCATTTTTTTCTTTACAGCACAAATCCAAAAAATATGTATGAGCACTAAATATGAATTTATACCTAGTTTTCCCCATGAAAAGGGCATTTCTAATTACCAAATGTATGTGTGTTAAATGTGAATTAATTTAGCAGTACGCACGGTATGCGTTATAACGTCATATCTATTAATACAATTACACACAATTGCATTCGCTTAATGCACTTATAGTGAAGTATTCTATGTAGGAATAAAAGCTCAAAATATTACAGTTCAAAATAGTGATATAATTAAACTGCATTATTCGAACAATTTTATTTTTGTTCAGATTACGATATTTAATTAATTTTTATTTTCTTTTAAAACTAATGTAATTTATCTTCAATTTCAGCATAAGCTGCAATTTCAACGTAGCGCTGAGTAGACCAATATAGAATTGAAATACGATTATTTGTGCTTACGAGAATATCTGAAGCAATTAATATTTTATTTTACAAATGTCATTTTCGTAAGCTCTTGCGTTCGTAAATTTACACCCGCTATCGGGTTACCTCAAACTCGACTTCGCGCTCAATTTGCTACAAGTAGAACGATCGTTGAAACAGAAGAGCTCTCGAAAGGAATGGATAGAACGCAATTCTCTTGCACATCAAGCTGTATCTTGATAAAGAGCAGATTATTCCACTTGTATTGCGGACAAAATTTATTCTTTTATTTAATCTCATCTGTATAAACAACTCATGTCAAAAACAATTAATATATAATTTCAAAAAGTGTATAATTATTGATATTTTATTGATATTTATATAGAGTGCCAAGTATAATTTTGTATTGATCTGCCCACGAATAATACAATATTAAATGAAGCTTATTCGATCAGTAAGTAAATTTGACGATTGCAAATAGAAACTATATTACTCATGATAGTTGCAACGTTAAGCTTTGAAATACATGTACTACGTCAATTAAGATTTAATTATCCATTAGCTCTCACGTTTATGGAAATTGAAAATTGTGACCGGCTTTACCAACATTGCCTTGACTTCTGTGATTTAACTGTGACTTGTTTTTTTTATCTTAAAAATATGAAGAAATCTTCAACTATTAGAAGTTAAAATAATAAATTATTTGACATATGTCAAAACTAAGAAAAAATTTAATAATTAAAATGAGTAAAATAAGAAGTAAGTTTCATAGTAATAGTAACGAATGCGCTTCAAAAAATGTCAATAAAACTGATAATCGCTAAAATATTATATAAATTTTAATAATATTAATAACGTTCATATATAAATACATTTAGTATGATAAGTATTGCATTTATAATTTATTTAAAGCAAAAATTATTTACTCACTGTCGCCATATCAATATTATTTTTAGTTACGCATAATAATAATATATTGATAATTCTGTACATTTATACATACTAATATTGTGATGTTTAAAGATTTAAAATAATTTAGGCATTAAAATAATTTAATGCTACTGATACAATTATCATTCTTGTCAAGAGCATAGTTGAAATTATATTACTAATCGAATTACTTTATCGAAATATACGTCATATCTAAAAGAGCTAATTTTGACAATATTCTGAAATAATTCAGAAAGAAAACACATTTTGTGGAATAATGTTTATATGTTATTTTGCGTACGAGAAACGTGCGTGCTTGAAATTTTGGCGGATCTTCTAGCGGTATTCAGTACAAGTGAAGCTTAATCTCTCTAAAGCAACATTTCATGCACTTACGTGAATGTATAATAGAAAGCTTCGAAAACGCATGACATATACCTACGGAAATTTGATGCTACTAACTATGAAACAACTGTTAATACAATTATCTTGATATTATTTCAAAATGTATCGTACATTCTAGTACAAATTGTTCCGTTAATTAACAAATAAATTAATACGTTTGCAAAAGACAGCTGTTAGGAGAAGTTAATTTCATTTAAAACATATAAATAATTAACTGCTATTTATTATAACATAATTTCTCATAAATTCATGCAAAAAATATATGCTAAAAGAAGATTGAATATTATTTTTACTCAGACATAAAGGTAAATATTATCATTACTTGAAAGGCTGAGAGTAAAATTTGAAATATTTGCGTATGGCCAATATGGGTCAACATCAACATTAAAAAATTGCGTTAAAATGAAGAACTTCTCCATGATGCTAACATATAGTAATATTTTAGCCATATGGATATGTACACGATGTTCACTGCGTCGAATCGTAGTCACATTTGTTTAATCGCATGCGTTCTCAAAGAGAAAGGTTAATGAGCTGATTACACAAGATTCCTATCTTGGAGAGATATGCTTGGTGAATGACATGAGAGCGCGTCTGCGCTGGACAGTGGGAATTAGCATAAACGTATAGCTTGCAGTTTGCCGCCTGGGTGGACACAGCTAAACCATTGTTATGATAATGAGGATGATACAAAAAATTAAGTAAATCACCAAGCCCATTTATTAAAAATGCATTTGTAATAATGTAATAATTTTATTGAAACGAGCAAATAATATATTCGTTAGTATTTTGAAATAGCCAATGTCACAGGGCAACAGAATGACGACAATTGCTCTGCTACTGCATTATGAGAATTAATTACAAACCGAATATATCGAATATACATATTTTGTTTGATGTATTATACATCAAAACGAACATTTTCGAAATGTAAGAGCTTTTGTTGTAATAATTATCACTTCGATTAAATACCTCTATGACTACAATGTCATATATTGTAATACTTAATATTATACTACCGGAGTACGTGAGTTGTGCAGAAGAACTTAATTAACGTTTCTGTATGTACTTATGGTTTTAGACGGAGAAGACGCTTAATTATGCTACTTACGATCGTTTAACTATTCTGAGCATTTCAAAAAAAGTAAATTACCGCAGTACTTTAAACTTCAGCATTCAGCGGTTGTTATACTTTCAAAACGGGCGCGAAATAATAAATATTATATAAACTTTCTAGCGGTAAAGAAAAATGGAAGGAAGCACTCAACTGATAAAAGGTAGCTGATCCAGTATTTTTCAATATGAAATTGCAACATGTGGTTGACGTATTATACAAGCATTGTGTTGTGAATATTATGATATTTTTGATACATAAAACATTTTAAAGCATATCCATAAACTACACATGATCCACGTTCTCTCCGTTCAATTTTACGTTTTTTTCACGAGAAAATAAGAAACATTTTTAAAAAATATTCTTTTCTTCTTGTTACACGTACACGCAATAAAAATATGTATTGACGTTTATAAACGTATAAACAATATTGTGAAATATAATATAAAAATGTTGTAACATTTTATAAAAGTGCGTTCTTAAAATTTACTTGCAACATTATTTTTTATATTGCCTAGTAAAATTAATAATTAAGCAAAATTAGAGATTGGAAAAAACAATCATTGTTTCAAAAAGGTATTTAACAAGTTCTATTAGGTATGATTTAATTTACATGATGTACGTTGTGGTTTTGTTTTACTTCAGCTAGTAATCCACTTTTTGTAATTAGCAATTTCAACTTTCTTATTTTTCCTTTCGATACTAGGAATTTCGAGGCAAGGCAGTTTGACTACAGCTGCTACTTTTTTACCGTTGTTTTTCTCCTTTCACCCTGTCTTTATATTAAATTGTATTTGCCTTCATATCCCAACATTTTCCATAAACCGAGCGATTTGTAGTATAGACACATATAGAAATC
Organism: Wasmannia auropunctata; assembly: GCF_000956235.1. NCBI lineage: Eukaryota > Metazoa > Arthropoda > Insecta > Hymenoptera > Formicidae > Wasmannia > Wasmannia auropunctata. The sequence continues at coordinate 124,080 of NW_012076569.1, forward strand.
ACTGCCATCTTCAATATTTAAATTAAAATGTAATAAAATTAAATTATATTTTATTAAGACTATTTTTAATGTTGTACAAATATTCGTAGCGTAAATAGTAATTTACTTTATTTCTTATTATTAATACTATTATTAATACCCATGTACATGTATTTTAAATTAATATAAATCTTTTAAGAAATCGCATTAAGTTATTAAATTAAAATTGAAAATATTGCGAAAATATTATGAGGCAACTTTAGGGTAGAATATAATAATTCAACAATTTAAAAAGAATTTGAACAATAAGTTTAACAATAATAAAAAGGATAAAAGATAAATTTTATTAATTTCTAGAAATCTGATGTTATTTGACGAATTTCAAACTTTTAGTGCAATTATCGTTAATCCATAAATCGTCATAGCCTAAATTTCCACTGCATTGAAGTTTCTGCATGGATAGTCTTCCAATCCGCTTACGTTTATAAGCGGTCGATTTTCATTGTTTGCTAATAGCGTAAATCGAGAAGTCTGTATATCGAAGTTATTATATGCTACCTCTTGTAAAGATTTTTCGTGAGATCTTATTTAATTTTTAGTAAATTGATAGGATGTAATTAAAGCTTTTTTAAATACTTCATCCGTAATGAAAATTTTTTATAAATGCAGTATTTTAAATTGTCATAATACACATTTAGCACGGTACACAATTCGAGTATATAATATATACCAATAAAATCTTTATTGTTAATATTTTATTAATTTTTTTATATAGTTGCAAGACATTAAAAAAATTAAATATTTTATTTCTGTAACTTCTCTTTAAAAAAAGTTTTTATATTTAATATTTATATACTTTTCTTTTCTTTGAGTTAATAATATTATTAATTTATGCATTAGAATATCTAATGCATAAATAAAATTAAAAGGAAATATTTAACGGAAAAAAAATTTCATGTTTCTTTGCATTTTTCTCGTATAGATAAAAAATATACTAAAAGAGGAATTTCAGTTCTGAAAAGAATATCAAAAATTTTAACCTTTTCCCGAGAGAATATTTTACTTTATTTATTTATTGTAATAATTTTAATTTATAAATTTTCTTAAGCATTATATTCTTTTAAATAATTATATATTATTTTGTTGTACGTATATATTTCAAGTGATTTTAGAGTCAACAAAGTTTTATGTATAAATTAACAACTTTTAAGAAAGCAAAAATATCTTGTTTTTTTTAATTTAAGCTGTTGATTCCAAATAATAACTTCGTATCGAGCTTTATAAAAGATCAACTTCGCGAAGAATTTCAGAAGCGGAAACTCTGAATGTCAACAATTTGAATTTCCAATATTTCTCTATGTATATGTATTACATATCGGTATATGTTTTTATATGTTGTGTGTACGTGCGTGTGCGTATATACACACATATACATCATATATTATTATAGAAATTAATAATAATTATTTCCAATTATTATCTCGAAATTTTTCTATTCCAAGTTCAGTTATATTTACATCGTGGCTTTTGATATTTAAATACGACAACTGAAGAATAATATACATATATTATGTATATTCTCTTAAGAAGTCACGTTTATGACATATTATTACACCTTAATTTTAATATTGATGATCATTTCTCAAAATGGAGCATATCGTATATCTTAATATATTTTCTGAGACGCGCAATATTTTTTTTGCGGCGATCGTGGCGCGAGAGCTGAGCGTCGGCTTTCTGTGCCAAAAACCTAGGTCCAAATCCACTCAGAATAATATATCTCTAACATATATCTGCGGATGTATGCAAAAGAGATCGCCTACACGCTGACAAGTGTGTGTGGCGTACGAAGAAGTTAAAATATCAAGTATCAATCTAAATAATTAATCGTTTGAATTAAAGTGGTTAAATTTAATCAATAAATTATTTAGATTGATACTTGATATTTTAATTTAAAATAATTTTAATTCGAACGGCTTATTAGAAGAGACTTTCCTGGGCAGAGTTACTCTTGGTGATTTGCTTTTGCCTTCCGAGAATTGACGATCGCTTCCAAATCGATTAATGGCGACACGTATGAAGTTAATTACTATCAGTTCATACTTATATAGTCAAAGTTTGGACCTGGGTCTTTAGCACAGAAAGCCGACGCGGAACTTTCGTACCACCATCGCCACAAATGAGTATCGCGCGTCTCAGAAAATATGTTACACGATAAGTATTTTGAAAGATTACGCGCAATCTGATTGTTCTACAATTCCAATTAAAATAATTCTCTGGTGATTTGGTATACATAAATTTCAAATATAATATACTTTTACTGCCAGAATTGAATTGAAAAAAAACCATCTCTACTTCCATATTCTTGTAACTAACTTATTTTGAAAATTGTAAATTTGGAATTATTGAAGATTAATTTTATAATTAAAAATAACTATTTATATAAAAAAGAATTTTCTACTTTGTATAATTTGTGTATGATTTGCCTTTACGACATGTACGATTTTCACATCGATCGCAATATAATTATACTTATGTACATATGAAAATGTATTACGCATTAGTCTTATGTTTCCCTTCTATTTTTTGCGGTTGCACTTAAAATATATCACGTTGTAAAATCAGTAGTATAATTTATGTTTATGAAAGATGTGTATCATAAACTCAATTATGGCTTTCGCAAAATTTAATGACTTGGAAATCTTACAGTACGTAAACTAACAAGTAAGAAAATGTGCTCTTTAGTTAATGTTTTTTGTATGGCCACATATAGAGTTGAATATGTGTTTGTTTAAAAAATAAATTGTATTTGTTGTAAATTATAAAATAAAATATTTTTTGTTTTACAATTATACCATTGATGCAGACTACTGTCAACAGTTGACGAAATTTAAATTAAACTTCAAAAACAGTTATACCGTTATTTGTGAAAATCTCACTACAAAATATAAAAGATAATCGATACATTTGGTGATACATTTTATATCTATATAACATCGAATCTATTTTTAAACGATTCATCATTTAGAATTAGTTTTCAAAATTCTAATTTTAGATCATTTTGATTATTTTTTTAATCTATTATATACTTAGTTAAAGAATAAAATGTTTGATTTTTTAATAAATATCAAGTTCTAAATTTTCTATACAAAAAATATACAGCGTACTACTAGTGGAATTATATCATAAATACGATAACAGCTATCAAATATCGATTTTAAACGTTTTTAGAAATGAAATTAATTTATTTCAATTAGAAGCAGATATAATAACGCACTCGTTATATGCGATGATGCGTTCTCAAGTATCATCGAACTTATACAAGAATATTATTTACTCTTTTATCAAAGAAAAACGTATATAAGTTAAATTAAATTAATGTTATATAACAAGATCCTTCCTTTGTGATATTATTTGAATTCTCAAATTAAATAAAGAAAATTGTATTTGGTCAATTAATGTAATAATTAAATAATAGACAAATAATTTTTATCACATTGTAACAGAAGGTAATTTGCATGATGAAAAATTACTCAAATGATAAATGATATGAAAGTTAACATCATACATACGTAGAAAAAGCTTATCAGTCGAATTGTGCTCACGGACTGTTATCTGAATTGCAGAGCAGCAACAGACATCGTAAATCAAGTTCACGTTTGACAAAGATAAACTGTATTTTACAAATCTAACTTGATATGTAGGTACTGTGAAGATTTCTTTTCGACAATATATCAATAGCACAAATTAATTCATTTATCGAGGTAGTGTAATGAATCCCTTTCAACTTTCGTAAACACTAGAACTGTAAACTTGCAAATAACAAAATATTTATACAAAGAAAAATAATTTTAAATACAAATTAGAAATATTTATTAAATTTGCAGAGAGAGAATATTTTGTTTTTATATACTTGTGTGCGTAAATATAAAGTCTACACGCGAAAAGAGAAAAGTTTTTACATGTTTCATATACAAATTTTATTAATTAATCTTTTTTAAAGCAATTTAAAAAACATGGTACGTTAATACATTTCAATTTTCTTATCTGAATGTTAAAGAATATATATTTTTGAAAGATATCAAATTAATTTCTAATTTCTGACTTCAAATTTCACATCTAAATCTTAGTCGCTATGTACGTTACTAAAACATATTACAGTTTTAGTCTTTTTACGACACCAGTTTTCTTAACTTCTTAAACTCGCAACATACTATTTGATAAAGTTTCGAGCCCATTAATATCCTTCGTAAAAGATATTGAATTACCATAAAAAACAAATAATGCGAAAAATTTTGCGTTATTTTTTTTCTTAATAAGAAATTCAGTACTCTTAATGAATATTTAATATATATGCCTGCCTATATCAATATTATCAATATTATGCACTGCAAAATATCGTTAATGGATAAGCGTAATAACAATTTTCGCTAAAACACAATGTATTATTTAGATTCTAAGTGAAAAGAGGAGAAATATTGTTGCGTTAAAAGTATTTCTTATTTCATATGCAATACGTCGTTACATATAAAATCATAAAAATCTAGATTTTATATAAATATTATGATAATATAATATTTCATGCAATAAAGTTTAATTTAAAAAAAGTACTATTAACATCAGCAAAGTAAAATGCAAAATGTAATTAAAAGATTGTATTTTAATATAGTTAAAATTAAAATGTATTTAAAACAGAATAACTTTCAAGAATCTTCCATGAAAAATTAGTCAAGAATAGGATTATACCAAATGAGAGGAACATAATTGCTCAGAACAAAGAAGTATAATTATGTTCAATATATAAATATCATCTCGGTAATAAAAGTAAGCTTTGGTTTTCCGCATTCAATGTGTTAATTTAAATGCTTTTCATTCTTTCTTCATGACAACGTTTGCAAAATAAATAGCAGAAAGACGGAAAGAAAGGAGTAACGGGTACAGATGTTTCATTTTTAAAGATACCTACGTGAACAAATTTCTTACAACGATAGATGTTTAGAATTTTAATATCGACGGAGGCAAGCTGGAAACGTGCGCGGAAAAATTTACTGCCAGTCGCAGCTACTCAAGTAACAGTAAAAGTCACAGTAATACCTCTGCGGAAAGTTTGCAATTTGTAAGTCGAAAATAGAAAAAAATAGTTTAGAAACGGGCATTAAAACATGTGCATTAACAGGAGTATCATAAAAACATTAACATGATTTTTATAGGCTTTCCCTCTTTTTCGCTTGTTTCAGCTCATCGGCGAATGCGTACCGTAACTAATTACTTCTTGGTAAATCTTTCCGTTGCGGATCTTATGATGTCATTGCTCAACTGCGCCTTCAACTTTATCTTCCTCCTTAACTCTAATTGGCCCTTCGGAATGGTGTATTGCACCATCAACAACTTCGTAGCACACGTGACTGTCGCTTCCAGCGTTTTTACTCTCGTCGTAATTTCATTTGACAGGTAAGTTTTCATTAGAAATTTTATTTGAAATTTCTTTACACATATCTCTCTCTCTCTCTCTCTCTCTCTCTCTGGCTCTGTCTCTGTCTTTTTATACATATATTTTCTCACACAATGTTATTTCTCATATCAGTTATCTGAAACTATTGTATAATTTATTACAAAAAATTTTTAAATATACAGAGAAAAATTATTCGTTGCACTTCTTAAATTTTTAAAGATAGATGATTTGCTTAATTTGAAATTTTGTTTGATATTGTTTCTTTACTTGGTTGGAGAAAATATTCTTTGTTGGTTATCAGAAAGATAAATTATGTAACCATATATAAAAATAATAACAATAAATTATAAAAAGTAAGAGTTACACGTCATACAGATGATTGATTGATTACACTTTATAGACATTTATGATTGATTCCAATTTATGCACACAATCAACAGGTTCAATATATAATGAACGTGTATCTGTATATTTAATCTGTATATCCATCTATATGTTAAGTTACTTTCCCATTCTTTTCAAAGGTATAATTTATATTTCTTCACAACAGATTTGCGGTTTAGTTTTCGTCCTCTTCAATTTATTTTATATGGGATAAAACAATCGTTCCCCGCGTCGACATGCGCGGGTTTACGCGACTAATCCTGAGATACGTCTAGAAAATGGAGACACACGAACACTTGGTTCCATAGATCCTTTTTAATGGTGACACACGCGGAGGAAAAAGCTGCCATCGCGTCGAAATCGCTGCACGTAAGCCGCGAAGGAAATGCTAGCAGAACGTGGCCATTTGACTTTGGTATCATTTGTATGCAATCGATACCGAGTGCAATCTCTGGTAGAGATAGTCGAACGTACTGGATCGTACCATTTCACACATTTATTCAGCAGGAGAGTAAAGTGTATAAATGTACTATAATACATTCCAATAGATCGACCATTCCTTTTCTTTTTCTCGTATTGTTTTTTATCTTATATACCGTTTTACTTCTATTATTTCGTTCCTCCATTCTTCCCTTTTTCAATAGAGTCTAAAACGTTTGATTTCCTTTATACACCTTCAATATACGCATATGGGGGAGTTGATTCTATTTTATACAACATTAAATAAAACCTATGTAATAAAAATGTCTTCTTAAAATTTTTATAACCGCCTTACAATATTTTATTCACGACATAAATATTACCGTCATAAAAGTATAGCACAAAATAAAAAATATCTTACACGTAATATCTTATACACACCTACGGCTATTAAGTTTTTGTTAAATGTAATTTTTTTTTAAATCATATAAGTACACAAGTATGTTATATAACGAACGTGAGAAATTCAATGACATCTCTCTCTCTCTTTCTCTCTCTTTCTCTCACTCACTCACTCATGTAAGAATATTCTTTCACGTGTTTGCTTACGTACTCCACCTATTCGATATTTAAATCATATCTTATTGTTATATTTTACAATATTTTTTTTATTTTACATTTTTCTTTAAGAATATATAATAGTATATGTAGTTAATATCTTCTTTCATATACGTAATTTTGAATTTTATTGACATTTTTCATCATATCTATTATGCTTCTTATACTAAGCATTATGGAACTGTTCGGAATGAATTCCGATCGGAATTATTTCGTTTCTCATAAAAAACACAATAGATATCTACAGCAATTTCGATCGGAATCCATTCCAAATAGTTCCACAAGACGCGTCTCTCCTGTATTTTTTATAATATTATCCTTGGATATCAAAGTATTAAATTCTAAAGACTCTGGAAAGCTTGTTTGCGCACGCGTAATGATTAATCCCCTAAAGTTTCAAGGTTGCTAAAACCAATTTATCGATTTGCTTTCAAGATATCTTATACGGATAACTGTTAATTTATAATAATATTGACACGCACTTTGCTTTTCATGAATGTTATTCATTAAACAATTCATTAATGATTAAATTAAAATGTTAATTTCGGACCAAAAAAATGGAAAGAACTATCTAAACTAAAAAATTATACCGAATTAAAAGATTTTATGTATACTTTAAAATGATTTTCATATAAAGTATATAAGCACATAGTTATTCATTCGTAATATTTTTTAAATTGAATTGAAATGCGTAACATTAATGTGCTCAGAAAATATGCATTACATGTACTTTGCAATTTCTGGTTATGTACAACTTTATGCAAACAGCAACTTGATATGTCTGTATGATAATTTGCATAAAGAAAACAACACATTTGGGAATTGTACACGTTAGGGTATGTAAAGTCAAGTTACACATGTAGATATACGATACTAACACGCAACAATATAGAACAGTACTCAGCATTATTAATCAATGTCTACAGTGTGCAATAAATAGAGCTTACCTTCGGTGCAATCAAATGAATTAACAGCACCGCACCGGTCTCATTAATAAAAATGTTACACCTGTACACTACCAGTATCGATTCAAGTAAAAACATGGAAAAGATTCCAAATAAAAGCTATTAAACAGATGCTGCACTAATTTAATACATAAAATATAAAACAAAGAATGCTCTTTACATACAATATAAATTACATTATCTGTTTTTTAATATTGGTCTTTTTTCGTAGTAATATAAGACATACATAATATAATACAGCAATTAATAAATATTACAATTTAAAGAAACAACAATGTAAAGAAAATATTTGTTGAATAGTATTTTCAGTTTAATATTTTAATTATTAAAATATTTTGTATCAAGAATAAATAAATTACCAAAATTATTGAATTTAATTAAAAAATTTTTTTCATAAAAGAGCAAACAAGAGAGATTTCTGTAAATTAAAAATAGAAAATTTCAAGGAAAACGAAAAATTTCTACATTCTTTCTCTCTCTGCGTTATTATTATACCAATATATTACTATAATAGTTTATGTAATAGTGCAAAAACTAAACCAAGTACGAAATATTTAACATATAAAGCAGATTTACTCTTTTCTTTCCGTATGAAATTATTGATATGACCCTCGAAATCGGGAATACAGAATAGATAAGGTACAAATTCATGCTCTTCGGTCATTCCACTATTTTCTCGGCTATCAACGCAGTTAACCCGAAGGCCACAGATTGTTATCCAAATCGGTCTCTTTCACATTCATAAAAGAAAAAGGTTATCCCCATTATTTTCATATTAATCTTGCTTTAATTTGCTTTATATTAGGACAATAATTTATTTACTGCAAATTTGATTTGTTTTCGTATTTAAAAATTTAATAAGAAATAATTTAGAATATATATTGATTGTAAACAAGTGATTATTTTCTCATAATTATGTAAACGTTGATATTTTACAAATTAGTTCAACTTTATTTCATTAAATTAAGCACGAAAAAAACTTTTATGCGCAACTATCTTTTTATGACACAAAAATAGTCATTTAAATTTATGCAGTATAGGTTAAACATAGTTTAAAAATAGAAACTTCAAATTAAAAATGCCATAAAATGCAAAAATTTCACCAAACTATCTTGCTCTTCTACCAAAAAATAACTTACCAGAAAATTATATAATAAATTCCTTAAAAATCCTATGCTATAGGCCTAAAGTAAAACTTTTTAAATAATGTAAAGTTTTTTAAACTTCTCAAAAAGTTTTAAATTCTTAATTTTAATGGCCGTACCAAAGTTAAAGTTTTTTTTACTATATATCTCATCTATAAATTTTGGCCATCAAGATTAATGGTCATTAAGAAGAAAGTCAAATTGTAACAAGAGTTGAATATCACATTTGATTTACTCGATATAACGAGCAACTTCTTGGAACACGTGTACGGGAATTTGTCAGCATATATTCTCTGAATTCAATAATTAGCGCATCACACAACTGTGCTATTAATGTTCTAAATTTACAAAGATTTATTAATAAAATTTTAAATATATTCAATGGTTTTAAATTATTATACATATGTTTTTAATTTTATATAATTATAACATATATTTTAAAAAGTTACAATTAATTTATTCAATTTATTCTTTAACATACAGAGATCTTATTGTAAATATATAAAATGTAAGAACGATCATCAGTTATCATCAAATAAAGTTATTAAATTTTTGAAGTGTTAACCGGGTTTAACGGAATAATTGTATACGTGTATATTTTTTCAGCGTTGTTGTTGACTTGTGGCAAGACGTAACGACAAAAAAAGGATTTTAAAGTTCCATACTTAAATTATTTTACGGTAAATTAACTGCGCGCTGGAAATTGGAGGCCGAAGTTATATAGAACTTTAGGAATAGAAATGGGTAAGGGGGTGAATATAATGAACGCTAATTGATGTAGGAGGATCAGGACTGGCTTTTGAAGTGGCTGTTATCAGAGAGATTATAGTAATTAACAATCACTCAAATTGTCAAATAAATGGAAACCGGAGAAAATGTACTGTAATTGGGTTGACTTAAATATGTTTATAAGAAACTGTAGTTCTTTTTTTAGCTTCCAATTTATTCAATTTTTTATGCTTAACATAACGTAAAAAATATTATTCTCAGACTCTATAAAGTAATTAAGAGAAATAGAATAATGGTTTGAATTATCAGTTCTCTTCTTGCATAAAAACTAATTAATTTAGTTGAGTTTATTAGAAATTTAAAATTGTTTGCACATAAAATGAACTTTATACTGATTACTGAATTAAAATACAGTTTAGATTCGTTTGGTAATCTTTCGTTATGATTTCATCAGTGAAATTAAAACGCGAATGTTTAATCAATATTGAATTATAAATCTAGTGCATACATCGTAGATTATATGTTACGTCGAGATGACGTAAAAGGTTGTAATATCGAAGTCATAACTATAATAGTCAAGTTTAACAGTATTCCACAAATTTTCGTTAACGAATTTTCGATCCGAATTGGCGATCCATCAATTAATAACAGCTCATTAAACATAAAAGTGATTTAACGATCAATCAACGCCAACAGCCAATAATTCAATTTTTCCAATGATTTTGCCGATAGAGCTATAAAATATCCAATTCTCGGTTTTGAAAATAATCAGTTATCGATTTTGCATTGCAATATTTTGCGTTTTGCTACTTTTTATGTTATATTATTTTACCAGCAGAAAATCAGTCACTCTTATAGGTGAGAACGCAATCGATTTTAACCAATATATATATAGTATACCAATTCAGTATCCGCAATGCGTATTGAAGATTATTTAGAGAACGACGAAGAGGAAAGACGAGAGCTTGGGAAATGTTAAGCTTACAATGACCGAGATATAGCTGAATGAAAACAGATTATCTCAAACATCTTCGAACATTAAACAAGTTCCGGCACATTTTCTTATTGCAATGCTTTTCACGTACTGATCGATGGAAGAGAAATCGAAGTTCGAACAGTTTTGGGTAGCTATGCTTCTCACGTACCGCGGGTTGTTCATGCAAGGGTTAGACTGTCGATGTAGCGGAAATTAGATTTGTTATCCATTAAACATTCATTAGACACTACTTTGCAGCTTTTATCTCTTTGTGCCATGCTAATGCATCACACGTGTGTGGCCCGATACACTTAGTTGACCCGTAAACAATTCAATAAGAGATAATTTCTAATGTGGAAAGCATTGAATTTTAATTATTGCAAAATAATAAAATGGCAATGTGTACGTGAAAAGTGCATTATCGATTCTTTATTGCTACTTTGAAGAAACACCCTTAGATTTCACTCTTTAGTTAATACTATTTGGTTTTTTCTTTGCTCGATACTTCAAGAGTGTCTCTTGTGACAAAGACGTTTCTCTTCGTAATGCAATGTACTAACTCAATTACGATTCAAGATAAAAATGATAGATACCTTTTCGTGAATCATTTCGTTAAAACGTTTTCGTTGAAGTTGAAAACATATGTATATAAAATGAACGTATACCTAAGTTGCTCGATAAATGTACAAACAAAATTTATTAAATTTATAACTTGAAGTTGATTTTAGCAGTTAAATTTACTTGTATAAAATAATACTAAAAAGAGTAGCAAGTGAAAATATTGAGTTATCTTTGATGTAAAGATTTATATGCAAATTTTGCGTCTACACGTGCTCGCGTATTAGCATTTCAACCTACCACGATATAAATGACTTAATATGTTTTCAGAGACAGCTTACCGGTACAGCTATTTGCAACCTGGTTTCAGGTTGTAATTCTTCACAGCACGTGCAGAATACTACGGATTCTCGTGACACGAAATGTCGTTACGGTTTCGGCGACTTTACTGAAATACCCCACGCGATAGTACCTGCCTATGCAAAATCTCACGTAGAAAACAATGCAACCATTTTTCTGTGTCATTTGTTGTTCCAGCATACAATACATGGTGGTTGCATTTATCTGTATTTCTGCGTGGTCAAAAAAGCATAAAAATCACAATAGAAATGGGTTTTCGGGATGAATTTTTGGCTAAAATTTAATTATTGATTGACAGTTGTTGCACCTTGCTTTGATTTGATTACTAAATATTTTGATAACAGCGCTAATTTTCCATTAAATATTAAATATTATTTATAAATTAAGAAAATAAATTTGTTTTTAATTGTATATTTATTAAGCTGATTTTGAAATGCTGATTAGTATTATCGTCGGTATTATCAGTCAAGTATTAGTGATAATACGTATTAGTGATACCTGTATACGTATTAGTGATAAATACGACGTGAGAAATTTCATCGTTTGATTGAATTATTTCTTTATGGGAATTTTCGTCGTTTCTCTAATGACGACATTAAACGGAGAAATTTCTCGAAATGGTAGCAAAGTATTAAGGTTTCAAAGTTTGGATTATTAGCACACGTGCAAATTGATTAATAAAAATCAAGAGCTAATTTACAACGTTTTCGTAATTAATCAAGATAAATAGAGATAATTTCGTTGCTTTGATTATTCATTACGTTGGCACAGGACACAAAGTTGTGATTATTAGCACACGTGTATATTAATTAATAGGCACAAGAGGCGAATTATTCGACATGTACACACGACAAATTATCTTGCTCTGAAATATTCAGTAGTATTTCTTTATATTAGAAATTAAGAGCCAATTTGTAACATCTTCGTAAACTTAATCAAGATAAATAGAGATGATCTCGGTTTTTTGATTATACACTACATCGCAGTGACGGATACCTAGAAGGGGGGGGGGGAGGCGGAGAGGGCGATCGCCTCCCTTCCAGAGCTCTCCAAACAAATTTCGGATATTGGAAAAAGTCGGTTTAAAATAAATTGAGAAAACAAATTATCAGAAATTATACGAGACTAAGTAATGTTCGCTCAATTTTTTTTAAATAATAAAAAATATTAAAAATAATAATAACAACAATAATAACTAAATATTTACTTAATATTTAATTTTGTCATCCCCCCCCCCCTCCCAGAACAACTCTCTGGATCCGCCACTGCTACGTTGGCATAGGACACAAAATTTTGATTATTCGATACAAGTGTATACATTGATTAATAAGCACAAGAGGGAAGCTATTCGATTATACTACTCTCAAATATTCGATGGCATTTCTTATTAGAAATTAAGAGCCAATTTGCAACATCTTCGTAATCTTAACCAAAAAGAATAGGGATGATCTCGTTTCTTTGACTACATACTACGTCGGCACAAGAACTTAACGCGAGAAATTCTATTGTAGATTTGTACATTTCTAGCTTTTCCCGAGCTCAGAAGAACATAAAGCGTGGAAGTAATTGTCAAGTTTAGCTTTCTCGTGGAAACTCGCTGAACAGTTTATTGCATGGCAAACGGGATCCTATTTCAACGTAGGTTATTTATTGCGTTACTAAAATCGACGATGACTGCTATGAAATACGTAAATTAAATTTATGAACTTCTGTCACAAACAACTTTACAGACGTTATCTCGTATGTAACTTTTTTGTTCGCTTCTCGTATTCTCGTATTCGATTAATTAGTGAAGCATGTTACACCTAAATAAATCCGCATCCATGGAGTAACACCATTAAAATAATTTTCGAACAGTATAAAATTTTAATGAAAAAATTGAATAGACCAAATTTTTTGATTTTTTTTTGTTAATTTAATTTATTTATTTACTTGGATAGAAATGAAAAGAAACAATTCCTTTTTCGCAAACTTAATTTTTAAATTTTCTATGTATATTTGAATTTAAGTAATTAAAATTTAATCATAAAATAACCGTCTAATACCGTCTAATCCGGTTCACCGATAAAGGTTATTCAATTATTACGTCCTGTTTGATTAGTAAACGTGCAATGGTAAACTGTTATTATAGCATGCATAGCGAGAGTTATAAGAGCAATAATGCTAATGTCGAAGCTAGGGACCTGTTTGTAATTTAGTAAATGTTTGCGAGAAACATACGATAATATATACATGGATTATATGTCATTGCATCATTCTGTTTGCGTGATAACTCTAATTAGAATTAATATCACGTTACTAATGTAATCACATTTAAGTGTCAATTTCATCTCTTAGATGCAAAATTTCTCAGAGTATAAATAAAATTGTATTTTATATATTCAATACGTCAATGTAATGTCAATGATATGAATTATATATCCAATGTTTATTAAAGATTATTGATAACGTATTTTGTCTGCTGTACTTGTAATAAGAAATATAGATTCATATATTGATTATGAAAGTTGCATTGTATTAGCATTACATCACATCGCATATACGATAATATACTTCAACAGTCTCAAGTAGTTACGTTTTACGAGGTACAAAATTACGTGTAGCATATATGAAAAATATCCTCGATCTAAAATATCGGTACAATTCGCAACAGAGCAATTTACACTTTTATTACACGCAACTACATTTTCTATTGTAAAATTGCTTCGCATCATACCATTACATTTTGAATTTCTACCTTACATGCGAAACAGCTATTATCTAAAGCATACATTCCTTCACATAAATTGTATGCATAATAAATAATGTGAACTGAAATATATATATGTATAGAGAAATTAGCGATAAAGAATTTATAATTTTAGGAATAATCATACATCATTGAAAAAGAATAATCACGAGAAAAACATTAAAATATAAAAGAGTACAAATAGTAAAATAAATAAATAAGAATATTGTCTGTGTTCAAAATTTCTTTCGCTGTAATCGCTAAAGTTTTACAACAAATACTTTTCTAAAATCTTCTTTTGTAATGGTGGACAATGATAATAAGTGGTAATATCCAAAGTTATTATGCGACAAAACTTGTAAAAATTCTTATCAAAACAGATGACGATAACACAAGATTAAAAAACGTCATAAATCTCAGTAATTTATTTGAATCTGACGGGGAATATTAAACAGCATCGTTATGCCGTTTGTTGCAGGTACATGGCCATTATGTATCCTCTTAAACATCATATGTCTCGCAAGAGGACAGTGATTACTTTAATTTTAATCTGGGGCATTTCATCCGCACTAGCAACCCCGTGCCTCTTATATTCCACAACATCATTGCGCAGGTAAATATAATAATTAAAATCGTTAAGCAAATTTTTGTATGTATCAATTTCGTAATATATATGTACAATCTAACTTTAATTTCTTATCTTAAAATAACATAAATTTATATAAATTTATATTCATGATTGAGAAAGAATAATATAACAGGAATAAAAATATAACAGAAGCTATAATAAATTTCACATAGCAATGATAATTAATGTATATGCCAATAACGGCGCCCATACGTTCATGTTGTGTATCTCACGTTATTTCTTATAATTTATATTCCACTGCTGTTCAAGATTTATAATCTTAGGTATTGATTTGAAGTGTGTCAACATTTACGGCTTAATGCCTTCCTTATCGCCGATACACATCAAGCCAAAACCCAGAATTACAAATTTTGGGCAGCACTAGTATATTTTATATGTTACTTTTTTATAATTTCTCATAATGTAGCAAACCATAGAACGTAAATGTGTTCTTTGAAAGCATTTCGTGATAGTAAATGTGTTTCACATTGCAAATGTGGAATGTTATGTTTCAGGCAGGTTTCGTGAATGTATCACGTTGCAAATGAGAAATGCTATGTTTTAGGCAGGCTTCGTGATAGTAAATGTATCACGTTGCAAATATAAAATGCTAGTCACGTTTACATAGATGTATAGGACTTATGCAGAGTAATTTAAAAAATATATAGAACGTTTCTATAAAAACGTTAAAAGTAATATTTTGTGTATTTTTTCATATAATTTTTAATGTTACTGGATACCAATAAATTTTCTTATAAAAAAAAACCATTTTCTTAATACATTTTCTTAATATTATATCCATATAAGAAAGAAAAAAAGACAGTATACATGTATGTATTTAATAACCATAAAATTATTATTATGTTACTGGTACTTTATTTCATATATGTATATTGTATGTCAACATCAAATACTACTTGGTTCATTCCCATGAAATTTAACTTTTCCATACCTTAACTTTGTGAGAGAAGAACTCAAAGAGAATTCATAATTTTAACCTGCAAATTAATTATACGTGTATGACTGTAACGTTATACACAATTATGTGTACAACATTATACTTTTGTCGTTAGAAGTAGGTAAAGAAAATTTTAAAAGAGTACTTAAACTATTCTTTATTCTATATGACAGAAATTATCGCTTTTGTTAAACGCGTTATAGCCAAAACATGATTTGGCTAATCCTTTTATCAGGTAACGACTCAATTACAGTGACTTAGTTTCATAGCTTGTGCGACTTGTACACCCGCATATAATGTCATGCGCATCAAGCTATAAAGCGCTTGTAGTTTTGCACGGTTTTATCTTCACAGGTTATTTCACGTAATTTTGTGCACTGTGCGTTCCGATACCTATATTCATACATTTCGTTATCACATTTTTCAGATAAATCATCGATATAAACACTGATATTTAAAAAATAATAAACGAAGCTATACTCTCGCTTAAGGAAATAATGTAAATTGCTAAATCAGACAATATCTAAATTGGAATAATGAAACCAAGTGTACGAGACTAAAATTTGAATATAGAATTGTTTTAATAATGATAATAAATTTAATATTTAAAAAAAATTGATATATTTTATCTTAACAGTAAACACTGTAAAATTTGCAGATTACATATTTGGTCAATAATCCGCTCGTAGCCCGGGCAAAGCTTTAAGTTTCTTATCTTTCTGAGCCAGTGAGCTGAATTTTTTTTCTCGCCTATAAATTCTCACATTTTTTTCTTTATTTATGATTTTTTATATATTTGCAATATATATTGCAAATTCTTCTAGCAGCGTATTATTTTAAAGAATCCAAGAAAATTTGTAATAAAATAATTTTAATTCATTTTTGTTTCTATCTCTCAATTTGTAACATTTAACAAAAAATGCCTAACCGAAATTTTCTCATTCTACTTTCGGAAATTCTCATTCTAAGCATATTATGTATTTGCTTTACTGGTTCCTAAAGCCGATTCTATCCTTTAAAGCTGACCATCTACTTATAAAAGCTGTTCGTACGTTTCCAAAGCTATCTCTCTGTATCTCTTTTCTATATAATAAATTTTCCATAAATTTTAACGAGTTAAAAATAACCTTGTAATAAAAAATAAATTATGCATTTATTGAACTGCAATCTGTGTTAAATATCGTTACTCATGCAATATAATTGCACGTAACTTAAAGCCAGAAGCAATGTTCTGAAATCGCGTTTCGAAATTAATTAATAATATGAATAAATCTAACATCTTTATGATTATTAAAATTTTTCTATTAAGTTTTTATTTAAAAAAAAGTAAAATTTATATTTACAAATATATCTTTACTCTGCTTTCTATCGCGTAGAAAGAGAGAGAGAGAGAGAGAGAGAGAGAGAAAGAGAGAGAGTCAATGTTCCAGAAATAACTTCCACCCTCACATTGTTTTCCTTTTTATAACCATCTCTCTAAACGTATTTCTTCTCGGGTTTGATCCTATAAGAGACTTTTTTCCTATATTCCTACAAAGGACTTTACAAAGAATAAAACTTTCAATTTTTAATGATTAATATTCAAGAATAGAAAAGTATACATATGTATTATCAATGCATATGATCAATAAATACATTTAGAAACTTAGTCTTCTGTTAATATTACCGCTGGTCCACATTTGCTTCAATATCCTTTGAGAAATTGACGGATAATCAATTGCAGATATTCCGATGGAACAAGAGTTGCTTGTTACCTATCGTGGCCTGACGGTGACTATTTACGTAGTAAAACGGAATATTGGTAAGTATTGAGTTTATTTCTTCGTTTTATTTTAAGGAAGGTCTTTCTTTCTTTCTGAATGTTAAGTTTCTTTCTTCTATGCAAAACCTAACTGGTCTCGGTGTAATGAACTATGTATCGGAAATATGTAAATCAGCAAGTCGAACGAAGATCGTTGCGGTTTTTTAATGGAAAAGGCGCGCGCACGTGAAATCGCGTGAGGAAAGAAATTCCTGTAAACATCATGATCCATTACAAATGCGAAAGAGATTGAACCGACGATTACTCTAAAGAGATAGGACAGGAAATTGCTGTATATTTGCTATCAACGTGTCACCGAGGATAAGAGTAGTTCGACCTAATTAGAGTGGTTGAATTCGTTTTATTGCATCACCATAGTTAGTGTCAATCGATTTACTAATTAGAGATCAAATTCTATAGCCTTGCTACTTACTATAACTCATTTTTATACAAAAGACTAAAATTATAAATAATTGTTAGTTTATGTAAATGAATTAATTTGCTAATTGCAAATAACGCATATAGAATGTATAAAATGTGTTCCAATGGACGAAACATTTAAACAGTTATTACGATTGGTTTCTCTCAATCAACTTTAATAGAATAATACTATATGGTTGAACGAATGTTTAATGTTAACAATAAAAAAATTGCTAAAAAAAGTCCAAAGATTTGCTAAAACAAAAGTTTTCAATTAAAGATATAACAGCCGAAAAAATACAATGCAAAAATTCATACAATAGGTATACATGGTCTGTTCCAAAAGTAATAAGACTATTTTTGGTGCCAATCAGAATTGTCGGAGAGTGGATCCATTGAACGGGGCCTTTGATGCGGAATGTCAGGTACACAATTTGACCCTTTCTCGTTGCCACCAAGTTACCTTTTTAGCAGTGAATACCGTCAATAAAGTGTGTTGTAATTTTTGTGTCTTGTCACGATCGAAAATTCAGTAATCTCGAGCAACGATCAAATTCCGCGTGAAACTGAGAAAATCTGGTTCCGAAACGTTGGAGATGATGAGAACAGCTTATGGGGGTGCTGCTTTGTCTTCAGAATTTGATCGCGTAAGTCTGTTCAAAATACAGCACAGTCTGTGCTGAATTTTTGCCCGTGACAAGACACCAAAATTACAACGCACTTTGCCGACGGTATCGACTGCTAGAAAGGCTCGGAGAC
>NW_012076570.1:0-325 GCF_000956235.1 Wasmannia auropunctata
TCGAAATTATTTCTCTTTAATAAAATACCCATGTATAACAAGTGTTATCATTTTTATAAATAAATTGTAAAGTTATATGGAAAACATCGTTTAATAAACAGACCTCCGAAGAGGCCTATTAGCTCAGTTGGTTAGAGCGTCGTGCTAATAACGCGAAGGTCGCGGGTTCGATCCCCTCATGGGCCAAACTTACTTTTTTTCACTTTGATCTCCGATCTCTTTTGCAATCTAACGACCCTTGTGATTTTAACGTTATCTCGGTAATATTAAAAAGTGAAAATATATAAAAGTAAACACCGTTTCTAATAATAAAGGTCGGTATCGA
>NW_012076571.1:0-325 GCF_000956235.1 Wasmannia auropunctata
ACTGGAGTTCAGACGTGTGCTCTTCCGATCTCCTTATATAGATGAGAGTTACTGAAGCTTTGATGAATTTCAAGCAAATGTGTTCGGTTAATCTAATATAACTATAAATTAACTAAACATTAATTTTACTTTTGTAAATATTCATGCTATTTAGTAATTATTAACAAACGACTGATTACTTTATCATGTGTTTAATAATATTTACTAAATATTACATCCCAATACGCTAAATAAAATACATTTGGTAACTATTATCTTTTCGATGAAATTAAAAGTGTGCAGGTATTATAATTAAATATAAAAAGTTTGCGTAATTATTGTAAAA
>NW_012076572.1:0-347 GCF_000956235.1 Wasmannia auropunctata
AAAGAGACTAATTAGTTTTTCCCCCGAAAGTAAAGCTGTATAAAATTAATACATCGTCAATTAAAGGCATTCAAAAGTAATTTTAATAATTAATGAATGAGTATAAACGGATATAATAATATCGTGTTTATCATTCACAAATAATTTTATGACAATTGACATGTATCTTTATTTCAGGTTGGATTGATCAAAAAGTATTTAAAGCTAAAAGTTGAAAGGTCGAAAAGCAGGGATGCCCAATTTAAGTTTTATTGAAAGATTTCCTTTAATTTTGTCAGCGATTCGTTAAGAAAAAGTGTGATACTTCTACAACAGATCGGAAGAGCACACGTCTGAACTCCAGTCAC
>NW_012076573.1:0-331 GCF_000956235.1 Wasmannia auropunctata
AAAGTGCATAGTAATGACATATTTAGTAAGTTATTTAGAGCCATGTTTAAGGGCGGAACTCGTTATTCACCACAGCATTTATTGATTAACATAGAATTGCTCGATCGTTTTTATTCATCTAAAGGATATATTCAAAATAATATTCAACCGATTGTTGAGGTTGATAATAATAATCAGATAGAATTGACTTTTTTGATTGACGAAGGACAGCAATATTTGTTTGGAAATAATGAGGTTAATATTGAAACTGAAATTCAGGATTTAAGCCTAAAAGAAGAAATATTGGACTTTATAACAGAGGAGAACGATAAGATCGGAAGAGCACACGTCT
>NW_012076574.1:0-336 GCF_000956235.1 Wasmannia auropunctata
TTCAAGCAGAAGACGGCATACGAGATAACGCTGCGCACCATGCCAAAGCTTTCATGATTAGTAAGAGATTTAAAAGAAATTTCTTAAATAAATCTGTATAATAAAGAAATTTCTCAAAATTGTTTTACTATACAAATAGTTTCTTATTTTTAAAATGATATATTTATAATACTATATATACAGTTATATACTTATAATACTATTTATACAGTTTAAACAATCCTTTTTAAAATAAGATCTATATATATGATTTTAATAACTAGATATTTATTAGAGATATGATTTATTACATATGCTAGGACATATGTATATTCTACTGGACATGTAAAAGGAAAA
>NW_012076575.1:0-1676 GCF_000956235.1 Wasmannia auropunctata
ATATATATATATATATATATATATCAACACTATGTAATTTTCCAAAATGTAAATATAGAAACCATTATCTCAATCTGTTATAAATAATGTTAGGTATACAATTGATTTTAGTTAATAAAAAATAAAAATAAATAATTATTGCAATTCTAATTTAAATTTTATGTATAAATGTATATTAAAATTTATAATTAATATTTGATTACTCTTTTAATCAAAATTAATCATACTAAAACAAATTTCCTTTAATATTAATAAATTATCCAGAATTATTATGCAAAACAAGATTTCACTACTTATTATATAATCAGCTTTAAAATTTAAAGTGATTTTATATTCTTAATTATTTATCACACAACTTATTTTTATCATGAAAATATTAATAAGAATATCCTCAATTCCTCAAATCCTTCAATTTAATAAGAATATCCTCAAATATCAAATAATTTTACATTCTTTATAATAAATACAATAATAAATACAATAATATGGTTAGAATATCGACATACCTGAAATATAATAAAGGTTACAACAATACCAAAGCAACAAAATAGGTGAATTCGGGAAAGTTTCGATTTTTGATAAGGCCACAGGCCAACTATTAGTAAAGTAATTCGATTAAGACTGAAATATTTATCCATGACACTGATCATTTCTCTTCTAGCACTAAAATGCATATAGTGAGGTAAAAGGGACAAAAGTTCGCTATCCCCACTATTCGATTGATCTGTCTATATTTTCTATATTTTTTTCTCTTCCATTACAAATATTTACGTAATTTAAGATAACTTTCGTAATTTAATCTAATCGTAAAATAATACAAAATAGCTCTAATATTAAAATACGTAATTTAAGACTATAGCATCAAAATGCGGTCGTCGATTAAATAATCGATTCGTCGCCGCTAGGAATTCAACAGATGTTTTTTTCTCAAGGAATATCATCCACGAGAGAAGACTTGAAGTGAAAGTTACGCAAGCGCATTGACCGTTTCTTATCTGCCGATGGCTCATTCTACTTTGTCTCCTCAATGGATGCAATTGTAAGTTACGTTTGATATTCTTAACAATAGAAATGTGCTTTAAACATATGATATCTACTTCAAGATTGTATCCTGTAAAGCATATAATATCATTTTTTGCAAAATAGTTTTACTTCACATTTTTCTTATTTTTCAGTATTTTTCTTTTTATTATAAAAATCAAAATATGTATCTAAAAACTTAAGTAAAAAATTGAAGGAATTTAATGAAAGCTGTATAAGTTTTTATGATTTAGTAAATAAATGAAAAACTAAAACAAAATTTATAGACGTTAAATTGAAGTCTCTAACATATTAAATACTGTTAATCAAGAAAGAAGATATGATACTACATGTATATAAGATCCGTGGAAAAGACATTAAAAATGTTAAAAAAACCGCGAAATATTTTTTTTAACGTTTTTACCTTAAAAAAATTGTATCAAAGTGAAAAAAATAAGACATTTGTAATATCTTAAATATATAATACGACCTCGAAAAAAAGACTGTTATCAAACTACAAAAAAATCTAAATGGCATTATCTTCAATATATAACAATCACGCAAAATCATTTTGTAATTAATATAACTCGAAAAAAACTATTGTATCAAATTAAACAAACAAAATCCAAGTTATATTATCTCTAACGTATACATGA
>NW_012076576.1:0-1018 GCF_000956235.1 Wasmannia auropunctata
TTTTGGACGCTGAGACACAAAAAATTTATAAAATAAAATTGTCTCAAGCTGATGCTCTCAAAGCACAAACCGGTAAGTTATAAATGTATACCAAAATATCTTCCTTTCTTTCAAAGTTTAAATTTCTTATTTATTTTTCTATAAAACTAAATAATTGACAGTTTAAATGTTGCGCTATCGCCGTTCACAGAGCTCGCATTCGCTAGTGTCTTATTAGCTCCCTGAACAGAGTTGGTAGCGTTTGCGTTTACAGCGTGATAGCGTGCTCCCCGAACGCACCCGATACATAGGAAATTACTCAGCAATACAATGTCAGTTATTTCAATTAATGCATACCATTGCGTTTTAATTTTCACGCGTGAAAATTAATTATATTAATAATATATATTAATAAAAAATTATTATACATACCCAACATCCGTGTTTCGCATTAGCATTACTTCAGATGTTTTAATAAACGATGAATTTCTTTGTCTGTAATCTTTTTTTATTTCAATAAAAATGTTTTCTAAACAATATAAATATGTGCAAAAGATGAAAAGTACTAAAGAAAATGACAGTAATATAAAAAAAAGTTTTTTTATTTGAATACAAGGATATATATCGATAAAGTATGCGAATGCGAACCTTTATATAAATTACCTAATTGGTTATTGATAAATGATGAAATTGAAAATTCCGATTTAGTTTTGCTGTTTGTAGGAATAATATTAGGTGACAATGATATTTTGGTTTGATGTAAGGAATCCGAAGTCTTTGACGTTTTAAAATTAAGTGATAGATGTAGAAATAAAAGCAATCCGAGTGTATGACTTGTTGTGATGAACAGTTTAATTACAGATCCAAAAAAAAATATTAAAAATAAAACCATAAAAATATGATATTTAACCCTAGATATACACACTGGGGTCCCCGGGATTTCAGCCAAAGTCTCTCGGTTTGGCATTTCTAAAATTGGAAGGGGAGGGGTTTGGGATTTTCTCATTGTCAGTAAGAAGACGTGTTGACGCGCAGCAAT
>NW_012076577.1:0-1605 GCF_000956235.1 Wasmannia auropunctata
TCTGGTTACGTCCTTCCGTATTCCCCCTCCTTCCCTCGAATCCAGCCTCGTTCCTAAACGGGACTCTCTTTGATTTTTCCCTACATCAAAGATAAATCATTTCCCGGGGATTGGACGTAACAATAATATATATTATATTTTTTAGTCGTACGTGGATTTATTAAAACGAGTTTTAATACTTATAAAAACAATTTCAAAAGTATTGGAACTGGTTCCATTACTGATGGTACTCACAAATTAGAAATCAAAATAATGGATTATGAACAAGAAACTATATATAAAAAGGGAGATTATGTTGAACTTAAAGGATGCGTAAAAATTACAAGTAATATTTAAAAAATTTTTTAAATTTAATAATAATAATAATCTTGTTTAAATAAGATGAATATTTTACAGACGATATTTCAAAATTTCTTTAACTTTTTTATATTTAATAATACAATCTTGTTAAAATGAGATGAATATTTTACAGACGATATTTTTAATTTGGAAATTCAAGCACTATCGGTTATTAAATTAATAAAAGACAAATCAATGTCTTTTGCTCAATTATTAATGGGTTCAAAACCTATTTTAAAACGAAGTATATCTGATGATACTTCAGAAATACCGAAAAAAATTATTCGTAATTAAATAATTTTATTAAAATTTAATTTTAGTAAGTTTGACAAACATTTTATCTTATTAAAAAATTTATTACAAATTTATATGTACTTTTTTTAAATAAATATTGGTTTTTTACAGGTTATAAAATTGTTTCTTATTTTGTTTAATGTTCACATTTTTTAATTAATAATTGTTAAAATAAGTTAAAAAAATTGTTTAAATTTATATTAAAAAGTTAATATGGTGAATTCAAAAAATTTAATTGAATGATGCAAAGAATTCAAGGTGATTCTATACATAAGATTTATTTTCTAAATATTTTTTTCTCTGAATTATTTGTTAATAATTATATTATGTTTTTCTTTGTCATCAGAAAAGAGACCATGTGCCTTTAAGCATTAAGATCGAAGATATTGTGTAACTTATTACATAAAATAATTTATGTAATAATTTATGTATTATAATTTAATATTTTAACAATTTATTTAACCGTAAAATTATTTTACGGTTCAAATAAAATATTCATCTCATTTAAATGATTTTATTTGTCAAATTTACAAAATTTAATTTTAGTAAGTTTAACACACATTTTATCTTATATTTTTTTCATAATATTTTAATAATATTGATTACTCAAATTCATTTTAAATAATAATAATCAGCACCGTGTTCTAGGTAAATACGATCGGTCTATAAACCTCGATTCGATAAAGAATGTGTAAAAATTTTTTAATTTTCACCATATAATATCTGACAATATTATTAATTGAGGTTTTACTGAATTTATAACTTTTTTCAGGTCAAAAGTGCCAATATTATTTACTATTGTGAAATAATTTTTAAACTATTATAACAAATTCATAATGTATTTCAAACATTTTTGACTAATTAATTAAATTAAATGCAAAGCAGAGTAATAAAAAATACGATTATGACACGAGCAAGTGTCTGAAGTGCCTCGCGCCAGTCTCGGACGCTGTCTCTTATACACATCTCTGA
>NW_012076577.1:3678-4241 GCF_000956235.1 Wasmannia auropunctata
TACATATATACATATATATATATATACATATATACATATAAATTTTCGTTATAAATAAAAATCCTGAATTTTTTTATCAAACAATAATTTTATTAAAGCAAATAAATATTTCTAAAGATGCAATCTTTTATTTTGAAAACCCGAGGACATGTATATAATTTTTTTCAAGCAAAGGAATATTTATAAAAATGCAATTTCTTATTTTGAAGACTCGAGGACATGTATATAATTGAAAAAAAAAAAAAGATTGCTTATACCATGGTTCACCAAACTGATTAATTTGAACCATAAATATTATATTTACATTATTTGTAATTTTATTAATATCACTTTAATATATCGCTAGTCCGGAGCAATAGAGGCATATCTTAAAAATACCATTTTTCGCCAAAAATGCCATTTCTACTTGTGGGTATTTTTGCCAATCTTTGAAAAGCTCTCCTGAAAAATGACATTTTTTGAGATATGACTCTATTGCTCCGGACTAGCGATATTATACGTACTGTTATTATATTATAGTTACTCTAAAAGACAATAATATTAACAAAAAACAATATTATTAA